>NW_020837946.1:36000839-36007792 GCF_003676395.1 Aethalodelphis obliquidens | reverse complement strand
GCGGCTGAAAGCGCGGAATCCAGAGATGGGCGCGAGCCGCGGCTGAAAGCGCGGACCCCAGAGGCGGGCGGGAGAAGTTAAGGCTGCTGCTGCCGCCACCGAGGGGCCTGTGTGCGAGCACAGGTCACTCTCCACACCCCTCTTCCGCGGAGCCTGTGCAGCCCGCCACTGCCGGGTTCCCGGGATCCAGGGACAACTTCCCCGGGAGAGCGCACAGCGCGCCTCAGACTGGCGCAAAGTCACGCCGGCCTTTGCCACCGCAGGCCCGCCCCGCACTCTGTGCACCTCCGTCCCCGCCGGTCTGAGTGCGCCAGAGCCCCCAATCAGCGGCTCTTTTAACCCCATCCTGTCTGAGCAAAAGACAGACGCCCTCCAGCGATCTACACACAGAGGCAGGGCCAAATCCAAAGCTTAGCCCTGGGAGCTGTGAGAACAAAGAAGAGAAAGGGAAACCTCCCCCAGCAGCCTCAGAAGCAGCGGATTAAAGCTCCACAATCAACTTGATGTACCCTGCATCTGTGGAATACCTGAATAGACAACCAATCATCCCAAATTAAGGAAGTGGACTTTAGGAGCAAGATCTATGATTTTTTCCCCTTTCCTCTTTTTGTGAATGTGTATGTGTATGCTTCTGTGTGAGATCTTGTCTGTATAGTCTTGCTTCCACCATTTGTCCTAGGGTTCTATCCGTCCATGTTGTTTTTTTAATTTTTTTTTCTTAATAATTAATTTTAATAACCTTATTATACTTTACCTTCTTTCTTTCTTTCTTTCTTTCCGTCCTTCCTTCCCTCCTTTAGACAACGAATCATCCCAAATTGAGGAGGTGGTCTCTGACAGCAAGATTTAGGATTTTTCCCCATTTACCTCTTTTAGTGAGGGTGTATGTGTATGCTTCTGTGTAAGATTTTGTCTGTATAGCTTTGCTTCCAACATTTGTCCTAAGGTTCTTTCCGTCCCTTTTTTTTTTTTTTTTCTTCTAAATAAGAATTTTTTAATTCAATAACTTTATTATACTTTATTTTATTTTTACTGTATCTTTTTTCTTTCTGTCTTTTTTCCTTCTTTCCCTCCTTCCTTCCTTCCTCCCTCCCTCCCTCCTTTCCTTCTTGCCTTCTTTCCTTCTTTGCTTCTTTCTTTCTTTCTTCCTTCCTTCCTACCCTCCTTTCCTTCTTTCTTTCCTCATACTTCTACTAATTCCCTCTACTTTTTCTCCCTTTTATCCTGAGCCTGTGGATGAAAAGCTTTTGGTGCTCCAGCCAGGAGGCAGGGCTCTGCCTCTGAGGTAGGACAGCCAACTTCAGGACACTGATCAACAAGAGACCTCCCAGCTCCACATAATATCAAACGGCGAAAATCTCCCAGAGACCTCGATCTTAACACCAGCACCCAGCTTCACTCAACGACCAGCAAGCCACAGTGCTGGAAAACCTATGCCAAACAACTAGCAAAACAGGAACACAACCCCACCCATTAGCAGAGAGGCTGCCTAAAATCATAATAAGGCCACAGACACCCCCAAACACAACACCAGACGTGGGCCTGCCCACCAGAAAGACAAGATCCAGCCTCATCCACCAGAACACAGGCACTAGTCCCCTCCACCAGGAAGCCTACACAACCCACTGAACCAACCTTAGCCACTGGAGACAGACATCAAAAACAGGAGGAACTACAAACCTGCAGCCTGCGAAAGGAGACCCCAAACACAGTAAGATAAGCAAAATGAGAAGACAGAAAAACACACAGCAGATAAAGGAGCAAGATAAAAATGCACCAGACCTAACAAATGAAGAGGAAATAGGCAGTCTACCTGAAAGAGAATTCAGAATAATGATAGTAAGGTTGATCCGAAATCTTGGAGATAGAATGGACAATAGATTGGACAAAATGCAAGAATCAGTTAACAAGGACCTAGAAGAACTAAAGATGAAACAAGCAACGATGAACAACACAATAAATGAAATTAAAAGTACTCTAGATGGGATCAATAGCAGAATAAATGAGGCAGAAGAACGGATAAGTGACCTGGAAGATAAAATAGTGGAAATAACTACTGCAGAGCAGAATAAAGAAAAAAGAATGAAAAGAACTGAGGACAGTCTCAGAGACCTCTGGGACAACATTAAACACACCAACATTCGAATTATAGGGGTTCCAGAAGAAGAAAAGAAAAAGAAAGGGACTGAGAAAATATTTGAAGAGATTATAGTTGAAAACTTCCTTAATATGGGAAAGGAAATAGTTAATCAAGTCCAGGAAGCACAGAGAGTCCCATACAAGATAAATACAAGGAGAAATACGCCAAGACACATATTAATCAAACTGTCAAAAATTAAATACAAAGAAAGCATATTAAAAGCAGCAAGGGAAAAACAACAAATAACACATAAGGGAATCCCCATAAGGTTAACAGCTGATCTCTCAGCAGAAACCCTACAAGCCAGAAGGGAGTGGCAGGACATACTGAAAGTGATGAAGGAGAAAAACATGCAGCCAAGACTACTCTACCCAGCAAGGATCTCATTCAGATTTGATGGAGAAATTAAAACCTTTACAGACAAGCAAAAGCTGAGAGAGTTCAGCACCACCAAACCAGCTTTACAACAAATGCTAAAGGATCTTCTCTAGGCAAGAAACACAAGAGAAGGAAAAGACCTATAATAATGAACCCAAAACAATTTAGAAAATGGGAATAGGAATATACATATCGATAATTACCTTAAATGTAAATGGACTAAATGCTCCCACCAAAAGACACAGATTAGCTGAATGGATACAAAAACAAGACCCTTATATATGCTGTCTACAAGAGACCCACTTCAGACCTAGAGACACATACAGACTGAAAGTAAGGGGATGGAAAAAGATATTCCATGCAAATGGAAGCCAAAAGAAAGCTGGAGTAGCAATTCTCATATCAGACAAAATAGACTTTAAAATAAGGACTATTAAAAGAGACAAAGAAGGACACTACATAATGATCAAGGGATCGATCCAAGAAGAAGATATAACAATTGTAAATATTTATGCACCCAACATAGGAGCACCTCAATACATAAGGCAAATACTAACAGCCATAAAAGGGGAAATCGACAGTAACACATTCATAGTAGGGGACTTAAACACCCCACTTTCACCCATGGACAGATCATCCAAAATGAAAATAAATAAGGAAACACAAGCTTTAAATGATACATTAGGCAAGATGGACTTAATTGATATTTATAGGACACTCCATCCAAAAACAACAGAATACACATTTTTCTCAAGTGCTCATGGAACATTCTCCAGGATAGACCATATCTTAGGTCACAAATCAAGCCTTGGTAAATTTAGGAAAATTGAAATTGTATCAAGTATCTTTTCTGACCACAACGCCATGAGACTAGATATCAATTACAGGAAAAGATCTGTAAAAAATACAAACACATGGAGGCTAAACAATACACTACTTAATAATGAAGAGATCACTGAAGAAATCAAAGAGGAAATCAAAAAATACCTAGAAACAAATGACAATGGAGACACAACGACCCAAAACCTATGGGATGCAGCAAAAGCAGTTCTAAGGGGGAAGTTTATAGCAATACAAGCCCACCTTAAGAAGCAGGAAACATCTCGAATAAACAACCTAACCTTGCACCTCAAGCAATTAGAGAAAGAAGAACAAAAAAACCCCAAAGCTAGCAGAAGGAAAGAAATCATAAAAATCAGATCAGAAATAAATGAAAAAGAAATGAAGGAAACAATAGCAAAGATCAAAAAAACTAAAAGCTGGTTCTTTGAGAAGATAAACAAAATAGATAAACCACTAGCCAGACTCATCAAGAAAAAAAGGGAGAAGACTCAAATCAATAGAATTAGAAATGAAAAAGGAGAGGTAACAACTGACACTGCAGAGATAAAAGAGATCATGAGAGATTACTACAAGCACCTCTATGCCAATAAAATGGACAATCTGGAAGAAATGGACAAATTCTTAGAAATGTACAACCTGCCAAGACTGAATCAGGAAGAAATAGAAAATATGAACAGACCAATCACAAGCACTGAAATTGAAACTGTGATTAAAAATCTTCCAACAAAGAAAAGCCCAGGACCAGATGGCTTCACAGGCGAATTCTATCAAACATTTAGAGAAGAGCTAACACCTATTCTTCTCAAACTCTTCCAAAATATAGCAGAGGGAGGACCACTCCCTAACTCCTTCTACGAGGCCACCATCACCTTGATACCAAAACCAGACAAGGATGTCACAAAGAAAGAAAACTACAGGCCAATATCACTGATGAACATAGATGCAAAAATCCTCAACAAAATACTAGCAAACAGAATCCAACAGCACATTAAAAGGATCATACACCATGATCAAGTGGGGTTTCTTCCAGGAATGCAAGGATTCTTCAATATACGCAAATCTATCAATGTGATAAACCATATTAACAAATTGAAGGAGAAAAACCATATGATCATCTCAATAGATGCAGAGAAAGCTTTTGACAAAATTCAACACCCATTTATGATAAAAACCCTGCAGAAAGT
This sequence comes from Aethalodelphis obliquidens, assembly GCF_003676395.1. Taxonomy (NCBI): domain Eukaryota; kingdom Metazoa; phylum Chordata; class Mammalia; order Artiodactyla; family Delphinidae; genus Aethalodelphis; species Aethalodelphis obliquidens. Next base: position 36,003,247 of record NW_020837946.1, on the reverse strand, counting down.
AGGCATAGAGGGAACTTTCCTCAACATAATAAAGGCTATATATGACAAGCCCACAGCAAACATCATCCTCAATGGTGAAAAACTGAAAGCATTTCCACTAAGATCAGGAACAAGACAAGGTTGCCCACTCTCACCACTATTATTCAACATTGTTTTGGAAGTTTTAGCCACAGCAATCAGAGAAGAAAAGGAAATAAAAGGAATCCTAATTGGAAAAGAAGAAGTAAAGCTGTCACTGTTTGCAGATGACATGATCCTATACATAGAGAACCCTAAAGATGCTACCAGAAAACTACTAGAGCTAATCAATGAATTTGGTAAAGTGGCAGGATACAAAATTAATGCACAGAAATCTCTGGCATTCCTATATACTAATGATGAAAAATCTGAAAGTGAAATCAAGAAAACACTCCCATTTACCATTGCAACAAAAAGAATAAAATATCTAGGAATAAACCTACCTAAGGAGACAAAAGACCTGTATGCAGAAAATTATAAGACACTGATGAAAGAAATTAAAGATGATATAAATAGATGGAGAGATATACCATGTTCTTGGATTGGAAGAATCAACATTGTGAAAATGACTCTACTACCCAAAGCAATCTATAGATTCAATGCAATCCCTATCAAACTACCACTGGCATTTTTCACAGAACTAGAACAAAAAATTTCACAATTTGTATGGAAACACAAAAGACCCCGAATAGCCAAAGCAATCTTGAGAACGAAAGAAGGAACTGGAGGAATCAGGCTCCCTGACTTCAGACTATACTACAAAGCTACAGTCATCAAGACGGTATGGTACTGGCACAAAAACAGAAAGATAGATCAATGGAACAGGATAGAAAGCCCAGAGATAAACCCATGCACATATGGACAACTTATCTTTGATAAAGGTGGCAGTAATGTACAATGGAGAAAGGACAGCCTCTTCAATAAGTGGTGCTGGGAAAACTGGACAGGTACATGTAAAAGTATGAGATTAGATCACTCCCTAACACCATACACAAAAATAAGCTCAAAATGGATTAAAGACCTAAATGTAAGGCCAGAAACTATCAAACTCTTAGAGGAAAACATAGGCAGAACACTCTATGACATAAATCAAAGCAAGATCCTTTCTGACCCACCTCCTAGAGTAATGGAAATAAAAACAAAAATAAACAAATGGGACCTAATGAAACTTCAAAGCTTTTGCACAGCAAAGGAAACCATAAACAAGACCAAAAGACAACCCTCAGAATGGGAGAAAATATTTGCAAATGAAGCAACCGACAAAGGATTAATCTCCAAAATTTACAAGCAGCTCATGCAGCTCAATAACAAGAAAACAAACAACCCAATCCAAAAATGGGCAGAAGACCTAAATAGACATTTCTCCAAAGAAGATATACAGACTGCCAACAAACACATGAAAGAATGCTCAACATCATTAATCATTAGAGAAATGCAAATCAAAACTACAATGAGATATCATCTCACACCAGTCAGAATGGCCATCATCAAAAAATCTAGAAACAATAAATGCTGGAGAGGGTGTGGAGAAAAGGGAACCCTCTTGCACTGCTGGTGGGAATGTGAATTGGTTCAGCCACTATGGAGAACAGTATGGAGGTTCCTTAAAAAACTACAAATAGAACTACCATATGACCCAGCAATCCCACTACTGGGCATATACCCTGAGGAAACCAAAATTCAAAAAGAGTCATGTACCAAAATGTTCATTGCAGCTCTATTTACAATAGCCCGGAGATGGAAACAACCTAAGTGCCCGTCATCGGATGAATGGATAAAGAAGATGTGGCACATATATACAAGATGTGGCACATATATTGTATATATGTGGCACATATATACAATATACATATACAATGGAATATTACTCAGCCATAAAAAGAAACGAAATAGAGCTATTTGTAATGAGGTGGATAGACCTAGAGTCTGTCATACAGAGTGAAGTAAGTCAGAAAGAAAAAGACAAATACCGTATGCTAACACATATATATGGAATTTAAGAAAAAAATGTCATGAAGAACCTAGGGGTAAAGCAGGAATAAAGACGCAGACCTCTTAGAGAATGGACTTGAGGTTATGGGGAGGGGGAAGGGTGAGCTGTGACAGGGCGAGAAAGAGTCATGGGCATATACACACTAACAAACGCAGTAAGGTAGATAGCTAGTGGGAAGCAGCCGCATGGCACAGGGATATTGGCTCGGTGCTTTGTGACAGCCTGGAGGGGTGGGATGGGGAGGGTGGGAGGGAGGGAGACGCAACAGGGAAGACATATGGGAACATATGTTTATGTATGACTGATTCACTTTGTTATAAAGCAGAAACTAACACACCATTGTAAAGCAATTATACCCCAATAAAGATGTTAAAAAAAAAAAAAAAAAAAAAAAATT
>NW_020837946.1:35959238-35990839 GCF_003676395.1 Aethalodelphis obliquidens | reverse complement strand
CCCCTCCACCAGGAAGCCTACACAACCCACTGAACCAACCTTAGCCACTGGAGACAGACATCAAAAACAGGAGGAACTACAAACCTGCAGCCTGCGAAAGGAGACCCCAAACACAGTAAGATAAGCAAAATGAGAAGACAGAAAAACACACAGCAGATAAAGGAGCAAGATAAAAATGCACCAGACCTAACAAATGAAGAGGAAATAGGCAGTCTACCTGAAAGAGAATTCAGAATAATGATAGTAAGGTTGATCCGAAATCTTGGAGATAGAATGGACAATAGATTGGACAAAATGCAAGAATCAGTTAACAAGGACCTAGAAGAACTAAAGATGAAACAAGCAACGATGAACAACACAATAAATGAAATTAAAAGTACTCTAGATGGGATCAATAGCAGAATAAATGAGGCAGAAGAACGGATAAGTGACCTGGAAGATAAAATAGTGGAAATAACTACTGCAGAGCAGAATAAAGAAAAAAGAATGAAAAGAACTGAGGACAGTCTCAGAGACCTCTGGGACAACATTAAACACACCAACATTCGAATTATAGGGGTTCCAGAAGAAGAAGAGAAAAAGAAAGGGACTGAGAAAATATTTGAAGAGATTATAGTTGAAAACTTCCTTAATATGGGAAAGGAAATAGTTAATCAAGTCCAGGAAGCACAGAGAGTCCCATACAAGATAAATACAAGGAGAAATACGCCAAGACACATATTAATCAAACTGTCAAAAATTAAATACAAAGAAAGCATATTAAAAGCAGCAAGGGAAAAACAACAAATAACACATAAGGGAATCCCCATAAGGTTAACAGCTGATCTCTCAGCAGAAACCCTACAAGCCAGAAGGGAGTGGCAGGACATACTGAAAGTGATGAAGGAGAAAAACATGCAGCCAAGACTACTCTACCCAGCAAGGATCTCATTCAGATTTGATGGAGAAATTAAAACCTTTACAGACAAGCAAAAGCTGAGAGAGTTCAGCACCACCAAACCAGCTTTACAACAAATGCTAAAGGATCTTCTCTAGGCAAGAAACACAAGAGAAGGAAAAGACCTATAATAACGAACCCAAAACAATTTAGAAAATGGGAATAGGAACATACATATCGATAATTACCTTAAATGTAAATGGACTAAATGCTCCCACCAAAAGACACAGATTAGCTGAATGGATACAAAAACAAGACCCTTATATATGCTGTCTACAAGAGACCCACTTCAGACCTAGAGACACATACAGACTGAAAGTAAGGGGATGGAAAAAGATATTCCATGCAAATGGAAGCCAAAAGAAAGCTGGAGTAGCAATTCTCATATCAGACAAAATAGACTTTAAAATAAGGACTATTAAAAGAGACAAAGAAGGACACTACATAATGATCAAGGGATCGATCCAAGAAGAAGATATAACAATTGTAAATATTTATGCACCCAACATAGGAGCACCTCAATACATAAGGCAAATACTAACAGCCATAAAAGGGGAAATCGACAGTAACACATTCATAGTAGGGGACTTAAACACCCCACTTTCACCCATGGACAGATCATCCAAAATGAAAATAAATAAGGAAACACAAGCTTTAAATGATACATTAGGCAAGATGGACTTAATTGATATTTATAGGACACTCCATCCAAAAACAACAGAATACACATTTTTCTCAAGTGCTCATGGAACATTCTCCAGGATAGACCATATCTTAGGTCACAAATCAAGCCTTGGTAAATTTAGGAAAATTGAAATTGTATCAAGTATCTTTTCTGACCACAACGCCATGAGACTAGATATCAATTACAGGAAAAGATCTGTAAAAAATACAAACACATGGAGGCTAAACAATACACTACTTAATAATGAAGAGATCACTGAAGAAATCAAAGAGGAAATCAAAAAATACCTAGAAACAAATGACAATGGAGACACAACGACCCAAAACCTATGGGATGCAGCAAAAGCAGTTCTAAGGGGGAAGTTTATAGCAATACAAGCCCACCTTAAGAAGCAGGAAACATCTCGAATAAACAACCTAACCTTGCACCTCAAGCAATTAGAGAAAGAAGAACAAAAAAACCCCAAAGCTAGCAGAAGGAAAGAAATCATAAAAATCAGATCAGAAATAAATGAAAAAGAAATGAAGGAAACAATAGCAAAGATCAATAAAACTAAAAGCTGGTTCTTTGAGAAGATAAACAAAATAGATAAACCACTAGCCAGACTCATCAAGAAAAAAAGGGAGAAGACTCAAATCAATAGAATTAGAAATGAAAAAGGAGAGGTAACAACTGACACTGCAGAGATAAAAGAGATCATGAGAGATTACTACAAGCACCTCTATGCCAATAAAATGGACAATCTGGAAGAAATGGACAAATTCTTAGAAATGCACAACCTGCCAAGACTGAATCAGGAAGAAATAGAAAATATGAACAGACCAATCACAAGCACTGAAATTGAAACTGTGATTAAAAATCTTCCAACAAAGAAAAGCCCAGGACCAGATGGCTTCACAGGCGAATTCTATCAAACATTTAGAGAAGAGCTAACACCTATTCTTCTCAAACTCTTCCAAAATATAGCAGAGGGAGGACCACTCCCTAACTCCTTCTACGAGGCCACCATCACCTTGATACCAAAACCAGACAAGGATGTCACAAAGAAAGAAAACTACAGGCCAATATCACTGATGAACATAGATGCAAAAATCCTCAACAAAATACTAGCAAACAGAATCCAACAGCACATTAAAAGGATCATACACCATGATCAAGTGGGGTTTCTTCCAGGAATGCAAGGATTCTTCAATATACGCAAATCTATCAATGTGATAAACCATATTAACAAATTGAAGGAGAAAAACCATATGATCATCTCAATAGATGCAGAGAAAGCTTTTGACAAAATTCAACACCCATTTATGATAAAAACCCTGCAGAAAGTAGGCATAGAGGGAACTTTCCTCAACATAATAAAGGCCATATATGACAAGCCCACAGCAAACATCATCCTCAATGGTGAAAAACTGAAAGCATTTCCACTAAGATCAGGAACAAGACAAGGTTGCCCACTCTCACCACTATTATTCAACATTGTTTTGGAAGTTTTAGCCACAGCAATCAGAGAAGAAAAGGAAATAAAAGGAATCCTAATTGGAAAAGAAGAAGTAAAGCTGTCACTGTTTGCAGATGACATGATCCTATACATAGAGAACCCTAAAGATGCTACCAGAAAACTACTAGAGCTAATCAATGAATTTGGTAAAGTGGCAGGATACAAAATTAATGCACAGAAATCTCTGGCATTCCTATATACTAATGATGAAAAATCTGAAAGTGAAATCAAGAAAACACTCCCATTTACCATTGCAACAAAAAGAATAAAATATCTAGGAATAAACCTACCTAAGGAGACAAAAGACCTGTATGCAGAAAATTATAAGACACTAATGAAAGAAATTAAAGATGATATAAATAGATGGAGAGATATACCATGTTCTTGGATTGGAAGAATCAACATTGTGAAAATGACTCTACTACCCAAAGCAATCTATAGATTCAATGCAATCCCTATCAAACTACCACTGGCATTTTTCACAGAACTAGAACAAAAAATTTCACAATTTGTATGGAAACACAAAAGACCCCGAATAGCCAAAGCAATCTTGAGAACGAAAGAAGGAACTGGAGGAATCAGGCTCCCTGACTTCAGACTATACTACAAAGCTACAGTCATCAAGACGGTATGGTACTGGCACAAAAACAGAAAGATAGATCAATGGAACAGGATAGAAAGCCCAGAGATAAACCCATGCACATATGGACAACTTATCTTTGATAAAGGTGGCAGTAATGTACAATGGAGAAAGGACAGCCTCTTCAATAAGTGGTGCTGGGAAAACTGGACAGGTACATGTAAAAGTATGAGATTAGATCACTCCCTAACACCATACACAAAAATAAGCTCAAAATGGATTAAAGACCTAAATGTAAGGCCAGAAACTATCAAACTCTTAGAGGAAAACATAGGCAGAACACTCTATGACATAAATCAAAGCAAGATCCTTTCTGACCCACCTCCTAGAGTAATGGAAATAAAAACAAAAATAAACAAATGGGACCTAATGAAACTTCAAAGCTTTTGCACAGCAAAGGAAACCATAAACAAGACAAAAAGACAACCCTCAGAATGGGAGAAAATATTTGCAAATGAAGCAACCGACAAAGGATTAATCTCCAAAATTTACAAGCAGCTCATGCAGCTCAATAACAAGAAAACAAACAACCCAATCCAAAAATGGGCAGAAGACCTAAATAGACATTTCTCCAAAGAAGATATACAGACTGCCAACAAACACATGAAAGAATGCTCAACATCATTAATCATTAGAGAAATGCAAATCAAAACTACAATGAGATATCATCTCACACCAGTCAGAATGGCCATCATCAAAAAATCTAGAAACAATAAATGCTGGAGAGGGTGTGGAGAAAAGGGAACACTCTTGCACTGCTGGTGGGAATGTGAATTGGTACAGCCACTATGGAGAACAGTATGGAGGTTCCTTAAAAAACTACAAATAGAACTACCATATGACCCAGCAATCCCACTACTGGGCATATACCCTGAGGAAACCAAAATTCAAAAAGAGTCATGTACCAAAATGTTCATTGCAGCTCTATTTACAATAGCCCGGAGATGGAAACAACCTAAGTGCCCGTCATCGGATGAATGGATAAAGAAGATGTGGCACATATATACAATGGAATATTACTCAGCCATAAAAAGAAACGAAATAGAGCTATTTGTAATGAGGTGGATAGACCTAGAGTCTGTCATACAGAGTGAAGTAAGTCAGAAAGAAAAAGACAAATACCGTATGCTAACACATATATATGGAATTTAAGAAAAAAATGTCATGAAGAACCTAGGGGTAAAGCAGGAATAAAGACGCAGACCTCTTAGAGAATGGACTTGAGGTTATGGGGAGGGGGAAGGGTGAGCTGTGACAGGGCGAGAAAGAGTCATGGGCATATACACACTAACAAACGCAGTAAGGTAGATAGCTAGTGGGAAGCAGCCGCATGGCACAGGGATATTGGCTCGGTGCTTTGTGACAGCCTGGAGGGGTGGGATGGGGAGGGTGGGAGGGAGGGAGACGCAACAGGGAAGACATATGGGAACATATGTTTATGTATGACTGATTCACTTTGTTATAAAGCAGAAACTAACACACCATTGTAAAGCAATTATACCCCAATAAAGATGTTAAAAAAAAAAAAAAAAAAAAAAGAATTTGGAAATCTTGAGTCCACTTTAATGCAAGTCAGACTTGAGAACAAATTACCAGAAATAAAATAACTGGAGGTCACTATTAAAGACCTGAAAAGCTCTGAATTTTTACTTAGGCTTAATTGATTTTCAAAGAGATTAAACCTGAATACTTGTAATTAGTTAATCTAATGGATGACATTACAAGGAAGATTCAGACTTTAGGAGATACATCAAAACATATTCAATTTCAAGTAACTACAACTAAAACTGCCTTCAAAATAAATGACAAGAATGAAGAACAACTTCAGACAGCACTAAAAGATACTTTAGATGAACATTCTCAACTTCAGGGAAGCACAAAGCCAGTTTCACAAGAAACTGAAGACTGAAAAAGAGCAACCAAACTTATCAAAAGGAAAAAATATATTAGAAAAGCCTAAAGTGACACCAAAACAAATCAAAATGATAACAAGTCAGATCAAGCTTCGGGGTGAACGTTATGGGATGAAAGATTGGGCTGCTATTCTTGGAGAAGGCTGTCATTAAAAGTGAGCCCTTGGAAGTGGATATAATGAATGCATTAGAAAGTGGAGACCACCTAGAATATCAATCCAAAGGAGTATTGAAGAAACTGATTGATGCAGCTGAATTAAACTCTTATTTAAGAACTTTTGGGGAAAAAAAACAGCATTCAAATTTACATTCAATTAACTGAATAAAATAAAATCAACAATGCAGTTAATGATCACATCAAAAGACATCAAACTGAGAAAGCTTACCCACAATCAGATAGAAAAGGAGAGAAGAAATTTCAATTCTTTCCTGAACTGCCTTGAGAAAATGAATTTTCACTAAGTAATTTAGAAAGAATTTACCCAGAAAAAAATAGAATATTTTCAAAGAAGATGAAATAATCAGTCACATTTATAAAGAGCTGGACAATTACAAAATTCAGAAAAGTCAAAAGAATCATTCGCTGTTATCAAATCCAGCTTTCTTGTCTTATAGAAACCTTGTTAACGATGAAAAAAAATGCATGCATGAGATTAAAAAATCACTGAAGAATTTAAATGCCTCAAAACAGTACCCTTACTGTGCCTGATGTTTCAATTGGGGCATTAGGCTGGTAAGGACTACCAAGGAATCCGCTGGATGAAGGAGGAACATCAGGATGTTATAAGATCCAGGATCCAGTGCCAGGTTTGGACCAGATACCATCTCTTCAGGGTCAGGACAAAAGAAGCAGGATCCTTCCATCTGGCCAATTTTGCCCTGTTGTAGCAATTTCTCCTAAACCTCCTCACACTGGCAGATACTATGACTGCCTTTAGATTCAACTGTCCTTCTGCCCCTCCCTGCGCGCACACACATACACACACACACACACGTGCTGGCCCAGAGGCCTCCACCTCACCACCTCACCCTCCCATCAGAGGGATCCCATGGGGAAATTTCTGAGAAACCTGAGGAGGAACCTCTAAGGAATCATCTCCACCGAGGGACTTTTGCTAGCACATTCTCTGCCAACAGGAAATGTCTCTACAGCAACTACTGAATTTGGTCTTCTGCCACACAATCTATAAACAGATTGTGGATCACCATTTGAGTTGATCCCACCCTCCAGTGTGTCTAGTTCTGAAAATCCAGAGCCATAGGGAGATGCTTTGTTGTCTCTGCTAAAGTCACTTTTATCTCTTTTTACTCTTCTAGTTTTATTGCTAATAGCAATTAAGTGATAATACGATGGCTCAAATGGAAGACATTAGTCTTTAAGATAATATTTTACAACTGTAGATTATTTTTAAATGAATCTTAAAAGTTAATCGCTTCCATTTTATTCTGTTTGTAAGTGGTATAATTAATGCATGTTTTACTACTGACAAGTTTACTGAAATACTCCAGAAATGGCAAGAATTTTTTGATTTCTAAAATTGAATTTTTCTCTTTTGTTGTATTGCTTTTCTTTTACTGGTTATACAATATGTCAAGTAGAAACTTGATGGAATTATAATTCTTGGGATAGTGTTTTATAACTATATAATATAAATATGAATCTTACTAGTAAATTGTTTCTAAATATCTTATTTCTAGATATAAGTATAGTATGTTTGTTATTGCTATTTAATAAATCTCTTCTAATGACCCAGAAACACACCAAAATTTTTTATCTCTTTTCTAAAGTATCTTTGAATGTTCTCATTAGTTCTACTACTGTAGGTTAGTGATTATATATATTTTGTGGAAAAATAAAGTATCCAACTGATGAATTACCCAGCAGAGGAATTTATTGCAAAGTCAACTGTCAAATATGAATAAAAAATAGAATGAAATGAAATAATTCAAAACACTAGATAATCTAAAAAGCTTGTCAATCTGACTTTAAAATGCTTAAATAACTCTGATACAAAAAACAAGCTCATTAAATTTTCCATAGTCTAAATATTGAGAACTCATTGGTAACAGAGCACAATTTGACTATCATGTTGATTTCCAAGGGTCAATAACACCATTTGGGGCAGCTTCAAGATGGCAGAAGAGTAAGACGCGGAGATCACCTTCCTCCCCACAGATACATCAGAAATACATCTACAGGTGGAACTGCTCCTATAGAACACCTACTGAACGCTGGCGGAAGACCTCAGACCTCCCAAAAGGCAAGAAACTCCCCATGTAACTGGGTAGGGCAAAAGAAAAAAGAAAACACAGAGACAAAAGAATAGGGTCGGGACCTGCACAAGTGGGAGGGAGCTGTGAAGGAGGAAAGGTTTCCACACACTAGGAAGCCCCTTCACGGGCGGAGACTGCGGGTGGTGGAGCGGGGGAGCTTCGGAGCCATGGAGGAGAGCGCAGCAACAGGGGTGTGGAGGGCAAAGCAGAGAGATTTGCGCACAGAGGATCGGTGCCGACCAGCACTCACCAGCCCGAGAGGCTTGTCTGCTCACCCGCCGGGGCAGGCGGGGACTGGGAGCTGAGGCTCCGGCTTCGGTCAGATCCCAGGGAGAGGACGGGGGTGGCTGCGTGAACACAGACTGAAGGGGTTAGTGCACCACGGCTAGCCGGGAGGGAGTCCGGGAAAAAGTATGAACCTGCCAAAGAGGTAAGAGACTTTTTCTTCCCTCTCTGTTTCCTGGTGCGCGAGGGGATTAAGAGCGCTGCTTAAAGGAGCTCCAGAGACTGGCTCAAGCTGCGGCTATCGGCGTGGACCCCAGAGACCGGCATGAGACGATAAGACTGCTACTGCAGCCACCAAGAAGCCTGTGTGCAAGCACAGGTCACTGTCCACACCTGCCCTCCCTGGAGTCTGTGCAGCCCACCACTGCCAGGGTCCCGTGATCCAGGGACAACTTCCCTGGGAGAACGCACGGCGCGCCTCAGGCTGGTACAACATCACGCAGGCCTCTGCCGCCGCAGGCTCGCCCCGCATCCGCACCCCTCCCTACCCCCCGGCTCAGTGAACCAGAGCCCCCAATCAGCAGCTCCTTTAACCCCGTCCTGTCTGAGCGAAGAACAGACGCCCTCAGGCGACCTACACCCAGGCGGGTCCAAATCCAAAGCTGAACCCCCGGAGCTGTGTGAACAAAGAAGAGAAAGGGAAATTTCTCCCAGCAGCCTCAGGAGCAGCAGATTAAATCTCCACAGTCAACTTGATGTACCTGAATCTGTGGAATACCTGAATAGGCAATAAATCATCCCAAATTGAGAAGGTGGACTTTGGGAACAAAGATATATTATTTTTCCCCCTTTTTCTCTTTTTGTGAGTGTGTATGTGTTTGCTTCTGTGTGTGATTTTGTCTATATAGCTTTGCTTTCACCATTTGTCCTAGGGTTCTGTCCGCCTGTTTTTTTTGTTTTTTGTCTTTTTACATTTTAAATTTTTTTCCTTAATTATTTTTTATTTTAATAGCTTTATTTTATTTTACTTTATTTTATTTTATCCTCTTTCTTGCTTTCTTTCTATTTTTTCTCCCTTCTATTAGGAGTCATGTGGATGAAAGGCTCTTGGTGCTCCAGCCAGAAGTCAGTGCTGTGCCTCTGAGGTGGGAGAGCCAACATCAGCACACTGGTCCACAAGAGACCTCCCAGCTCCACGAAATATCAAATGGTGAAAATTTCCCAGAGATCTCCGTCTCAACGCCAGCACCCAGCTTCACTCAACGACTAGCAAGCTACATGCTGGACACCCTATGACAAACAACTAGCAAGACAGAAACACAGCCCCATCCATTAGCAGAGAGGCTGCCTAAAATCATAATAAGGCCACAGACACACCAAAACACACCACCAGACGTGGACCTGCCTACCAGAAAGACAAGATCCAGCCTCATCCACCAGAACACAGGCACTAGTCTCCTCCACCAGGAAGCCTACACAACCCACTGAACCAACCTTAGCCACTGGGGGCACACACCAAAAACAACGGGAACTACAAACCTGCAGCCTGTGAAAAGGACACCCTAAACACAGTAAGTTAAGCAAAATGAGAAGACAGAAAAACAGACAGCAGATGATGGAGCAAGATAAAAACCCACCAGACCTAACAAATGAAGAGGAAATAGGCAGTCTACCTGAAAAAGAATTCAGAATAATGATAGTAAGGATGATCCAGAGCGCTGGAAATAGAATAGACAAAATACAAGAAACGTTTAACAAGGACCTAGAAGAACTAAAGTGAAAACAAACAGTGATAAACAACACAATAAATGAAATTAAAAATTCTCTAGAAGGGATCAATAGCAGAATAACTGAGGCAGAAGAATGGATAAGTGACCTGGAAGATAAAATAGTGGAAATAACTACTGCAGAGCAGAAAAAAGAATGAAAAGAACTGAGGACAGTCTCAAAACCTCTGGGACAACATTAAACACACCAACATTTGAATTACAGGGGTCCCAGAAAAAGAAGAGAAAAAGAAAGGGACTGAGAAAATATTTGAAGAGATTACAGTTGAAAACTTCCCTAATATGGGAAAGGAAATAGTTAATCAACTCCAAGAAGCACAGAGAGTCCCGTACAGCATAAATCCAAGGAGAAACACACCAAGACACATATTAATCAAACTATCAAAAATTAAATACAAAGAAACCATATTGAAAGCAGCAAGGGAAAAACAATAACACACAAGGGAATCCCCATAAGGTTAACAGCTGATCTTTCAGCAGAAACTCTGCAAGCCAGCAGGGAGTGGCAAGACATATTTAAAGTGAGGAAGGAGAAAAACCTACAACCAAGATTACTCTACCCAGCAAGGATCTCATTCAGATTTGATGGAGAAATTAAAACCTTTACAGACAAGTAAAAGCTGAGAGAGCTCAGCACCACCAAACCAGCTTTACAACAAATGCTAAAGGAACTTCTCTAGGCAAGAAACACAGAGAAGGAAAAGACCGACAATAACAAACCTAAAACAATTAATAAAATGGGAATAGGAATATACATATCGATAATTACCTTAAATGTAAATGGATTAAATGCTCCCACCAAAAGACACAGACTGGCTGAATGGACACACAAACAAGACCCGTATATATATTATCTACAAGAGACCCACTTCAGACCTAGAGACACATACAGACTGAAAGTGAGGGGATGGAAAAAGATATTCCATGCAAATGGAAACCAAAAGAAAGCTGGAGTAGCAATTCTCATATCAGACAAAATAGACTTTAAAATAAAGATTATTAGAAGAAACAAAGAAGGACACTACATAATGATCAAGGGTGGGTCCATAAGAAGATGACACAATTGTAAATATTTATGCATCCAACATAGGAGGCCCTCAATACATAAGGCAAATACTAACAGCCATAAAAGGGGAAACCGACAGTAACACAATCATACTAGGGGACGTTAAAACCCCACTTTCACCAATGGACAGATCATCGAAAATGAAAATAAATAAGGAAACAGAAGCTTTAAATGATACATTAAACAGATGGACTTAATTGATATTTATAGGACATTCCATCCAAAAACAACAGAATACACATTCCTCTCAAGTGCTCATGGAACATTCTCCAGGATAGATCATATCTTGGGTCACAAATCAAGCCTTGGTAAATTTAAGAAAATGAAATTGTATCAAGTATCTTTTCTGACCACAGTGCTATGAGACTAGATATCAATTACAAGAAAAGATCTGTAAAAACTACAAACACATGGAGGCTAAACAATACACTACTTAATAACCAAGTGATCACTGAAGAAATCAAAGAGGAAATCAAAAAATACCTAGAAACAAATGACAATGGAGACACGACGACCCAAAACCTATGGGATGCAGCAAAAGCAGTTCTAAGAGGGAAGTTTATAACAACACAATCCTACCTTAAGAAACAGGAAACATCTCGAATAAATAACCTAACCTTTTAACTAAAGCAATTAGAGAAAGAAGAACAAGAACACCCCAAAGATAGCAGACGGAAAGAAATCATAAATATCAGATCAGAAATAAAGGAAAAAGAAATGAAGGAAACGATAGCAAATATCAATAAAACTAAAAGCTTGTTCTTTGAGATGAACAAAATTGATAAACCATTAGCCAGACTCATCAAGAAAAAAACGGAGAAGACTCAAATCAATAGAATTAGAAATGAAAAAGGAGAAGTAACAACTGACACTGCAGAAACACAAAGGATCATGAGAGATTACTACAAGCAATTCTATGCCAGTAAAATGGACAACCTGGAAGAAATGGACAAATTCTTAGAAATGCAAAACTGCCGAGACTGAATCAGGAAGAAATAGAAAATATGAACAGACCAACCACAAGCACTGAAATTGAAACTGTGATTAAAAATCTTTCAACAAACAAAAGCCCAGGACCAGAGGGCTTCACAGGCGAATTCTATCAAACATTTAGAGAGGAGCTAACACCTATCCTTCTCAAACTCTTCCAAAATATAGCGGAGGGAGGAACACTCCCAAACTCATTCTACAAGGCCACCATCACCCTGATACCAAAACCAGACAAGGATGTCACAAAGAAAGGAAACTACAGGCCAATATCACTAATGAACATAGATGCAAAAAAACTCAACAAACTACTAGCAAACAGATCTAACAGCACATTAAAAGGATCATACACCATGATCAAGCGGGGTTTACTCCAGGAATGTAAGGATTCTATCAATCAATGTGATACACCATATTAACAAATTGAAGGAGAAAAACCATATAATCATCTCAATCATTGCAGAGAAAGCTTTCGACATAATTCAACACCCATTTATGATAAAAACCCTGCAGAAAGTAGGCATATAGGGAACTCTCCTCAAAATAATAAAGGCCATATATGACAAACCCACAGCCAACATCGTCCTCAATGGTCAAAAACTGAAACCATTTCCACTAAGATCAGGAACAAGGCAAGGTTGCCCACTCTCACCACTCTTATTCAACATAGTTTTGGAAGTTTTAGCCACAGCAATCAGAGAAGAAAAGGAAATAAAAGGAATCCAAACTGGAAAAAAAGAAGTAAAGCTGTCACTGTTTGAAGATGACATGATACTATACATAGAAAATCCTAAAAATGCTACCAGAAAACTACTAGAGCTAATCAATGAATTTGGTAAAGTTGCAGGATACAAAATTAATGCACAGAAATCTCTTGCATTACTATACACTAATGATGAAAAATCTGAAATTGAAATTAAGAAAACACTCCCATTTACGATTGCAACTAAAAGAAAATATCTAGGAATAAATCTACCTAAGGAGACAGAAGACCTGTATGCAGAAAATTATAAGACACTGATGAAAGAGATTAAAGATGATACAAATAGATGGAGAGATATAACATGTTCCTGGATTGGAAGAATCAACATGGTGAAAATTACTCTACTACCCAATCTACAGATTTAATGCAATCCCTATCAAAGTACCACTGGCATTTTTCACAGAACTAGAACAAAAAATTTCACAGTTTATATGGAAACACAAAAGATCCCGAATAGCCAAAGCAATCCTGAGAACAAAAAATGGAGCTGGAGGAATCAGGTTCCCTGACTTCAGACTATACTACAAAGCTACAGTAATCAAGACAGTGTGGTACTGGCACAAAAACAGAAATATAGATCAATGGAACAGGATAGAATGGCCAGAGATAAACCCACACACATATGGTCACTTATCTTTGATAAAGGGGGCAAGAATATACAGTGGAGAAAAGACAGCCTCTTCAGTAAGTGGTGCTGGGAAAACTGGACGGGTACATGTGGAGGTATGAAATTAGAACACTCCCTAACACCATACACAAAAAGAAACTCAAAATGTCTTTAAGACCTAAATGTAAGGCCAGACACTATCAAGCTCTTAGAGGAAAACATAGGCAGAACACTCTATGACATAAATCACAGCAAGATCCTTTTTGACCCACCTCCTAGAGAAATGGAAATAGAAACAAAAATAAACAAATGGGACCTAATGAACCTTAAATGCTTTTGCACAGCAAAGGAAACCATAAACAAGACGAAAAGACAACCCTCAGAATGGGAGAAAATATTTGCTAATGAAGCAACTGACAAAGAATTAATCTCAAAAATTTACAAGCAGCTCATGCAGCTCAATATCAAAACAAAACAAACAAACAACCCAATCCAAAAATGGGCAGAAGACCTAAATAGACATTTCTCCAAAGAAGATATACAGATTGCCAAAAAGCACATGAAAGAATGCTCAACATCATTAATCATTAGAGAAATGCAAATCAAAAGTACAATGAGATATCATCTCACACCAGTCAGAATGACCATCATCAAAAACTGTAGAAGCAATAAATGCTGGAGAGGGTGTGGAGAAAAGGGAACACTCTTGCACTGTTGGTGGAAATGTAAATTGATACAGCCACTATGGAGAACAGTATGGAGGTTCCTTAAAAAACTAAAAATTGAACTACCATACGACCCATCAATCCCACTACTGGGCATATACCCTGAGAAAACCATAATTCAAAAAGAGTCATGTACCAAAATGTTCATTGCAGCCCTATTTACAATAGCCAGGACATGGAAGCAACCTAAGTGTCCATCAACAGATGAATGGATAAAGAAGATGTGGCACATATATACAATGGAATATTACTCAGCCATAAAAAGAAACGAAATTGAGTTACTTGTAGTGAGGTGGATGGATCTAGAGTCTGTCATACAGATTGAAGTAAGTCAGAAAGAAAAAAAGAAATGCCGTATGCTAACATATATATATGGAATCTAAGGGAAAAAAAAAAAGGTCATGAAGAACCTAGGGGCAAGACGGGAATAAAGACACAGACCTACTAGAGCATGGACTTGAGGATATGGGGAGGGGGTTAGGGTAAGCTGTGACAAAGTGAGAGAGTGGCATGGACATATATACACTACCAAACGTAAAATAGATAGCTAGTGGGAAGCAGCCGCATAGCACAGGGAGATCAGCTTGGTGCTTTGTGACCATCTTGAGGGGTGGGATAGGGAGGGTGGGAGGGAGGGAGATGCAAGAGGGAAGAGATATGGGCACATATGTATATGTATAACTGATTCGCTTTGTTATAAAGCAGAAACTAACAGACCATTGTAAAGCAATTATACTCCAATAAAGATGTGTAAAAAAATAATAATAAATAAAATAACACCATTTGAATCTAGTGTGAACAATCCCAGGAATTGAGCCTGCTTGTCTCTCTTCTACCTAAACAGGCCAGCTTTCCCCACATGTATTTCTTTCTTCCTACAATAACCATATACTAAGGCCAATTCTCCTAGTACTTTTTCCTTTTTTCCCCCACTCCTGCCCTGACTCCATTAAGCTACTTAAGAGTTCACTATAATTCATATTCCTTTGACTATATTTCCCCAGACTTCATTTTCTGACTCCATTTCCTAGATGATAAATCAAAACTTTATCTTTTATTTTTTTCCACAGACTAAACCTTCCTTCATCCTGTCCTCTTTACTGTAAGGAATTATCTTTCATGCCCCCAGACCAGGAACCTCTACCCATCTCTCTCTCTTTCTTCCATCACAGAAGCTAAATTTCCTTTTAAGGTGCAACAATACACTACAGTAGACCATTCAAATGAATTTAAGTGGACCACTTACATCTCAAGGAAATCTCAGAAGTCTCTCACCTCAATATATTCCAAGAAATATCATTATCTGACGAAGTAGGCAAGCAAAAATGTTCTGGGTGGCACAAGACAGGCTTATATGTAATGAATAATTCACTCTCAAGTATCTGAGGGTTTACCCTGTTTAGCATTAATTTTATTAAGACATCATATGTTCTCCCACATTAGCACTTTAATATCATGGAACAAATTCAGTTGTGCTCTATCTATAAAACTACTTCTCAAGATTATGAAACTGAAGCTGTGAAATGATCCTCAGCTGGGTGATGTCGGGTAAGTCACTCAACCTCTCTGTGCCTCAGCTTCCTCATCTGTGAACTAAAGATCATAATGTCCATCCACCTCCCAGGGTTGTCCTGAGGCTCAAAAGTAATAATGTTATCCCTCTCACAGACTCTGATCCAGCCATAACAGCTCACCTGCCATTCCCAGATGACATCAAACCTCCTGGCCTTTGGAAATACTCTTCTGCCTGCATTTTCTGCCTCCTCTTTGGCACAGCAACATCCTAATCACTTGCAAAGGCGCAGTTCAAATGTAATCTTCTCCGACTAACTTTCCCTCACTCACCCAGAAGCAGCAGTGGCTGCCTTCTGAGCCCCCTTGCATTGTGTGCAAATCTCAAGTAAAGCCTGAATCACAATAAGACTACTTGTTTCCATGTCTGGATCCTTCACTGGGTTTGTTGATTCCACAAGAATAAGCAAGTGTCTTAGTTGCCTTTGTATCTACTGCCTCTCACATTCCCAGGGCCTATCGCAGTGCTTAACACATACTTGACATTCAATAAATATTTATTGACTTAAAATTGCGTCTTCATTCCTAGTACCAACAGATGTCTAAATCAACCTGCTAAACTAATAAAAGCATAGCCCATTGTATAAAAATCAGAGCAACACAGGCACTAATTCCACCACTACAGCTTCCACTTGTCGTAGCTATCAGAAAATCAAGATGCTATTTCAGTAGCATATGGGACTATTTTCAAACCAAGAATTTTTGACAGACCCCATGCTTCCCTGTTGAATTGTGTTAACTTGCTGTTGACCCATTTGCATTTCAGCAACTAGATCCTCCCTTACTAATAATTCAGCTACATTAATTTTTCCATATTCAGGGTAGTATTCTCTCTCTAACCTCACTATTTGGGGTTTGTGAAATAGGATATTCATATTAAAACCAACAAGAATTTGTGGTTACATGGCTTTCAGTATACCAGGAATGGAGTTCGCATTTTTAATATGCTCAACCCATGTTGTTTGTATACCTCTACTGGATCATGTCTGAAATAAATTTTCTGAAATCTAGGTATTCATCATAGACCATAAAGTAAAATAAATTAAATTATAATTTATTTCTGGGTAATAAAGTAAGCTGAGGATGATGTGTTCCATCTTCTGATGGAATGCAAATTTACCATTAAAAGACAAATTCTTCACTTCCAAAGTTTGAATAGGGTGGTGCTTTAAAAAGCATTCCATCTGGTTAAATTTAGGGTGCTGAAAAAAGCCCACTATAAGAATATTCTCTGGCTCTGGACCCATAACATTTTTACTTGATTATGAACTGGATTCATTTTCATTTACTTGAAGCCCTTCCACATCACTATTTTTTTTCCTTCTGCAACAAGGCAAAGTTATCACCATACATGTTGACTTCGGTAATATTGTCTTCTCTGAATAATGCATTTCAGATGCATTATTACCAGTAAAAGAAAAGCTTGTCTGTACTGGCTAACATTTTTAGAGGATGTTTCTTTTTTTTTTTTTTTAAGAAGATGTTGGGAGTAGGAGTTTATTAATTTACTTATTTATTTTTGCTGTGTTGGGTCTTCGTTTCTGTGCGAGGGCTTTCTCTAGTTGTGCCAAGTGGGGGCCACTCTTCATCGCAGTGCGCAGGCCTCTCACTATCGCAGCCTCTCTTGTTGCGGAGCACAGGCTCCAGACGCGCAGGCTAAGTAGTTGTGGCTCACGGGCCTAGTTGCTCCATGGCATGTGGGATCCTCCCAGACCAGGGCTCGAACCCCTGTCCCCTGCATTAGCAGGCAGATTCTCAACCACTGCGCCACCAGGGAAGCCCTTAGAGGATGTTTCTAAAGGGTTTACTTGTATTCTTTTTAGTTTACTCTTTCACTGCCCCATTTCTTCTCAGTCTCATTCTTTTTTTCTTTCCTACCCTGCCCTCCTACCTGACCACCTGGCTCCCTGAATCTTATCCTATCAAGGTTCAATCAACAGCCTTTCCTATCTCAGCTGTTGTAATAGTGTTCATGATCTTCAGCTCAGGATTCCTAGAGGATTCCATATGGATAAAATAAAAGAATGAATGAACAAGTCAACAGATGAACCAATAGCCCAATCCATCCCACCTGCTGACTGATAGGCAAACCCATGACATTAGTGACCCATCTCCTTTATACAGGTGTTCAGAGGGTCCGTGGGCAGAGACCATACATATTGTAGAAGAAAAGAATAAAGTCAAAGATGAAGTGAATGAAAATACTGAAAATATCTATCTTGCTTCATCAACAGTCCTGCCAGAAAATTCGGTAAATTTCTGAAGGCTAACCAATTATACCGTGTAAATTTGGGGGCTGTCCAACAGGAGAAAAGAAAATGAAGAAAAGAAAAGAAAGGAAAGTCAAATGTAATCGACAAGCCTGTTAAAATATAGAGAAGTAAATTGGGCCCTATTTTAGAGCTATAAGGGAGTTCAGAGATAACCCTGTCCACATGGGTTGGAAGCCTACCCCAATTCAACACCAATATCCTTCAGTATCAAGACAAAATTTAAAGATTTAATTAGGGTTCCAAATAGCCTGGATGGATATTAAGGTCTGGCATTCCCAAGCTACAAAAGTCAACCATGTCTTCTTTATTATGTCCCGTGGAAAGGCTATAAGGACGACTGAAAAAAACAAAGTGATATTTGTGTTTAAGTAGCTGTTCCTATCTTTATCCATTCACCTAACAAATGGTTGCTGTTCATTTACTATATGCAAGCACTGTGCTTTCTGGTGAGGTTATATAGTAAGGTTACAATGGTGAGCTCAGCAGACAAGGTCCTGTTCTTACAGAGCTAATCATGTTAAATAGTACTTAAAATATAGTAGGCACTAAGTACTTTATATATGTATTAAGCTATTAAATCCTCACTACCCTATGAGTAGATATTATAGTCCCCATTTAACAGTTAAGGAAACTGAGGCATGGAAAGTATAACTTGTTCAATGTCACATAGCTAGTTAAGTGTCAGAACTCTACTTTGAACACAGGTCATTTGGCTTCATCATCCATGCTCTTCACCCCTACTGCATTGTGAGGAGACGCAAACGTCAGTCCAATAGCTATGTAAATCAGTGTGTAATCACAAAGGGGGATAACTGCTAGAAAAGAAAGGAAACAGGATTCAAAGAGAACACAGGATAAAGAAGCCTGACTTGGGCTGGGAGGTGGAGATTTGGCTGTCAGGTAATTGACACTTGAGCCATGAAGGCTGAGTGTAAGTTAACCTGGCATCAGGGAAGAGCTTTCCATTCAGGGATCAGTGTGTGAAATCTCTTTGGTAGGAGGAAGTCTGGTGAGTGTGGGGAATAAAATGAGACCAAAGTGGTTGGAAGGCAAAAAGAAAGGAGTGGCACAAGGTGAGGATGGAGGGGTAGAAAGAAGGCCATTTCTAATGGAACATCACAGCATTAAAGTCACATTAGTCTTAATTCTAAGTTCAATAAAAGCCATTGAAACTTTTAAGCTGGTGAGTGACAAAGTGATTGAAAAATCACTCAAGCTACCATTTGGAGAAAGACCCAAGTGGATATATGGCACCAGTCAGACAGCCCTTGCAGTGGTCTTGGTAAGAACTAAGTAGTTTTCTCATGAAACCTCAAATTACCAAATCCAAATTACCTGTGTCTCTATTGACCAGGAATAAGAAGTCTTATTCTATATATTCTCTCTCCTAACTAAGATAGCTTGTTTTTCATCTAAGCAGCTAAGTTGAACGTATTGAAAGGTCAGTAAGAAAATTACTCATTAGAAACTGGTACATTACCTATATCTCACTTTTGCCTACTTCAGTTTGATGAATTTACAGATATGGGTGCTTAGAGAAGATGTGAGCTAAAGACTTCAGTTTCTATCAGAGATTCTCTAGTCCTGGAGATAAAGTTATTATATCAGCAGGCCAAAAACCAAAAACTATGTCCCAAGATAGACACTATGATATTATGGAAGAACACTGGATTTCAGAACCACATAGACTTGCCCCTTAGGCAAATTATTCAAGCTCTCTTTGTCTTAGTTTCTCTCTACATAAAATGGAGAACTTAAAACCCACCTTATAGAATGGCTATAAGAATTAGAAATTATATATATTACTTACCTGGAATATGTTAGTTGTGCAATAAATACAACATCTTATTGGACTCATTTTTTATTGATTGGCTCTCTGGATCCATCCATTTACCATTTACTTAATTTCTTGAAGCTCTACTATTGACTAAGCACTATGGTAGATGCTTAGGAATAACTAGACAATATGACGTACATTCTGCCATCTAGAAATACGGCAGACAGTGATGGTAGCTATTTCCTACTTCCTCATTTTGAATAACCCCCCCCCTTTTGGGGTGGGGGAGAGAATTTGCCTAACCGCAGTATGAATCATGACAATGTAAGGCAACCAAAAGAATCCCATTCCCCTTTGCCAATGATTCATGAGACAGACAGGTAATCTCATCGCAGTCAATGAGATTTAAGTCAAAGTAGCTTGGGAGACTTCTGGGAACAATTTTCTTCCATGATAAGAAAAGCCTCCCTTCCTCCAACCCTACTTCCTGCTTTAAAATTATGCTTGGAGCTGCAATTCATCTTGAGAGGGAGATACTATCAACTTACTGAGTATGACAAAGCAAGTAGGATTGAAGAAGCTCAGATCCTCGGTGATGTCATTGAACTGCAAAGCAAACCTAGGACCACCTGCTAAAGACTTGTCATTCACTAACAAAAAGTTATGAATATTGGGATTGAAGTCTAAAGCCAGTGGGTGCATTAGTAAGCAGGCAATAGAAATACTATTCATTCCTTTATTCATTAATAAACTTGTACTAAACATGTATCCAGCCAACCTCCATAATCAGCAGAATCTACCTTTCCTTTATGGAAAAGTGTGAACCAAACGGTATAGGAGCAAGCCATGGAATGGCATTGCCTGAGCAAATTATTCTGCCATTCTATTCATGGTTACCACTCTGCTCCCTCGACAGGCAAAGAGGTAAAATCCTGTTGGCTAGAAGCAACACCCTCCAGTGCTTCCAGAGGGAAATTAAACTCCTGTCTGCAACTAAGAGGGGCATTTAAAGAAAAAAATAGGCTGCATATTAGCTAGTATTTTTCTAGCAAAAACTCTTTCTTACCACAAAAGAGAAGCCTATGCCGTCAAAACATTATAGAATTAATTCTCAAGGTTTGGCTATCATAATAAACTTAATATTACTTCCATTCTGTTTCAGGATGTTGCTGGGACAAAACCATTTGGTGGTTTAACTTGTTTGTTTTATCCTTAAATAAAGTGTAAGTGAACATCCAATAGAATTTGACAGTTTTCTTCCACGAGTGTGCTGTAAAAGTTACAGCATTTCCATAGGAATGTGATTAATGTCAAGCATTGGAGCCAATGGTGTTCCTCTCCTGCTGCTTCTCCACCTGTCCACTGCCAGGTGAGCATATCCAGACACTGTTCCATCTGACTTCCAGATGATGCTTTCCTGCTGATCTGTCCACGTGTTTGGTGGTATCTTCATAAGATCTTACCACCTGTTAAGAACTGACTCCTCAACTCTTTCAAGTGTATTTCTTCACTTTGAACTTGATTTTAATGTGTTGCATAGAAGAAGTATCATTTCCCTAAGGAATCCATAGCAAAATTCAATCCTTATTGAGAACAGCAATCAATGATGGGGATGATTGGGGCTTCCCTGGTGGCGCAGTGGTTGAGAGTCCGCCTGCCGATGCAGGGGACACGGGTTCGTGCCCTGGCCCAGGAAGATCCCACATGCCGCGGAGCGGCTAGGCCCATGAGCCATGGCCGCTGAGCCTGCGCGTCCAGAGCCTTTGCTCCGCAACGGGAGAGGCCACAACAGTGAGAGGCCCGCATCCGCAAAAAACAACAACAACAACAACAAAAAAAATGATGGGGATGATCAAGATTGAGTACAGAGTTTTTAGTACAACAAATTATAATTGCTTGCTTTACCATTTCACCTTCAAAATCCCCAATTAACCTATGTGATAAGCCAAGTAGCTATTATTATTCTCGTTCTGTGATGAATCCGAGACACTGAAAGCTTAATCAATATGCTCAAAACTCACCGCTAGCTAACACTAGAGCCTAGGTTTTTTTTTTTTTTTTTTACCCCCTAACCCCATGCTGCATCACTTGACTCTAAATAAACCAACACAAATACTTTGGACTTCTTTAATTAGTTTGCAGGAAAGAAAATTGTTTGCCATAAGAGAAATCCAGAATAGTCATAGTAAAGGAACACCCAGAGATGTCTTCTACACAGAAAAAGAGTGAGCGTAAAACATGATCGATACTTTGGGTATAAGCGCTGAGATCCACAGTCTCACCTGAAATCAAGAGTGAGTTTGATGCTGCTCCTTCCCACACGCAATTGCTGCTCTATGCAAATTAGCATTTTGCCAGCCAGCTGAGATGGGGCAGAAACAATTGGTCTGCAGTCAGCCAGAAAGAAAAACAGCAGCCAAAGTGCATAGTGTTACTTTTCCCACACTGAATGAGGCATTAACTTCCAAGTCTCTGACCCTTTAAATCTGTGTGACAATAATTAATGGGAGGAAGATAACTAATATTTAGGTTTGCACTCAAAACCCTAACTAATAAGAACACAGGTTACATAAGGAGGCATGAAAGTCTCACAATTTCTTGCATTTGTTTCCAGCAGGTGAAGCATTAATTTCTTTTTCACTATGCTTGAGCTCCTACCTAGTCCAGCAATGCTGTCACATGCTATGTGGGAACAAATGGCTGGGAATCTGAATGAAGAGAGAAAAATTTCAGTTTTGAGGATTTACTCATTATCTGCTAGTGTCTCTGGACTTTGGTAGGAGGCAGAATCTCTTCAACTGACCTCTATGCTGTGCATTTTCCTAACCCTTATCTTAGAGCATTGGCAACTCTTCAACAGCTGGACAGCACATTCTTAAGAGAAATCGTTTCCCTTATCTTGGTTCAAACTTCCTCCTTTGTTAAAAAAAAAAAAAAAAGAAAAGCTATGTTGAACAAGATCAGTGGTTTCCATAATCAAATCTCCTGCATTAGAACCTTTTCAAAATACAATGCCCACCCCCAGCCTCTTCCACCCTCAACCCCTCAACTTACTGAATACGGGAGTCTGAAGAGGAATCTATTTTTAAGAAGTTTCTCAATTATGATGCCCAACTCAGGTTAAGAACCACTGGATTACTTAATCAATATCATTATTTAATCTGAATTAGACAATCTCTAGGCTTCCAGTGATCTCTTCATTCAACAAAAACATTGCCTGGAATTAAAGCCAAAATGGACATTGTATCACTCTCTCTTCAGTCCCCCAGATAAATATCATAGTGGACATGAGTGTGATTTGGTAGGGGGAAAAAAACAGTTATGGAGAGGATGGGCGACCATATTTTTTGGAAGAATATTCTAGGTCCATAAGAAAGCAAATACCCAACATGTTTAAACTTACTGAAACAAATTAAAGATCATATTGATCTTTGGCTATTCAGAAACGGTTTCTCTCTTTCCCCTCCACCTATTTTCATTTGATTTTGTAATAACTTTTTTTTAGTGCTCTATTTATTCCTTTCTTCTGAGAGAGAGAAGTTCAAGAAAAGATAGTCCTTAAAATGTTACGTCTTTCTTCTTAATGTTTTCTAGTACAAAGTAGCTTAACTCTTTACCCTAACCCTGACTCAGCCACATCTCCTGTTCTACCTGATTATTCAGTCCTAGAAGGCTCTCTACTTTTATTCCCCTTGCCAGTCAAATCCACTCAAAACTAATTGATAAACTGGAGAAGGTAAGAATGAAGCTGCCTTTTGATTTGCTTTTGTTTCACCTTTAAAGATATTGTATTACATTGCTTCTCCAGATCTTCAAATAGAAAAACCCAGAATTTAACCTCAAATTTTTCCCAGTGATTTCCAAGAAAGTGAAACTTAAAAACCTCACTGGAAGAAGAGTAGATGAGAATTTGTTTCAAGCTTCAAAAAGTGGCAAAGTAAGCAACACAATAACTTCATTAAACAAGAATTTCTGGAACTACTATAATGTGCCTGGCACCATACTAAGTGCTATGGATACAACAGTGAACAAGAAAGAATTTTCTAAATTTTGGCACTGCTAAAAGCAAGGATTCTTTTACAGAGGGTAGTTATAGCTTACAAAATATTAAAATAGTATCTTACAGTTATGTAGTGCTTTATACATACGTTACCATTTGAGAGGCAAGGCAGGTATTATTCTCATTTCATGTTTACTAATAATGGTAATGGTTAATATGCACAGACATTTAAAATAGTAATAATTTAATACTTTCCTCTATAAAGCACTATGCTAAGCATTTTAGACAAATCTTACATTAACATGGTTTTTATCCCATTTTATATTTAGAAAATTGATGTTTAAGAGAGGTCACGTAGTGAGCGATGGGACAGAGCCAGGACTTGAACCCAGGTCTGTGTTTCCAAAGCCCATATGCTTAACCAGTTTGCTGAATTCTGAAAGATTAAATGATTTGTCCAGAGTAATCTGGCTACTAAGCACCGATTTTGATCCCTAATTTCTGTTTGTTTATATTATAAATATCTCAATATATAAATATCTATTGGAGATACTCTATACAGAAAAACACAGCCTCTGTAGAGAGGAAAGATTCCATTGTTTTTAATTTCAAGTAACTCAGAATGGCCTTTGAGAAGAGTGCTGCCTGTTAGGGAAAGAGTCCAAAGTCCTGCCTGTCTGTTAATGAACAATATTAATTATTTGCGAACATGTAAAATGCAAATAATAATTTTTGAATTTCAAATAATTAGAAGCTCCTTGACTTTCAAGGAAGTGTTCACAGAATCAAGCCATGCACAATAGAGCAGAACAAAAGGGAAGCTAATAGAATCTGCACACTTAAAAAAAGAAGCGACTGAATACGATGCTGAGCACTAGATCTCTATATCCAGTATTGACATTAAAAAGAGAATGGCCAAAACTAAAGGCAAGTGTAACCAAGAGCTTCTACCAAGAACCTATTGACTGCAACGGTAATGTGACCTTGAAATAGATTATTTTGTAAATCATAGCATCTCCTCGAAGGTTTACATGGAAAACCCAGTATCTTGCTTAGCACTTATATGTTCATCATACATGCTACAATAACCATCCTAGCTAAAAGATGTCATAGTCCAACCCGTCATTTTAAAAAAAAGGAAAAGTGAAGAAAAGCAGCTTAGCAATTATTCTCCATGGGGAAAATGACTATAAAATAAGAGCACCTCATAAATTATTTGCAGACATGTCTATATATTAGAATGAAATAAGATCTTTCAGAGGATAACACACCTGTGCCATGGATAATTGCCCTCACTCACAAATAATAAGTGGTCTACCAGATGTTTAGTCCCATAAAGACATATGTAAGGCAAAGCAGTAGGAGAGGGTGTCTCAGTTTAGACCAGAGACGATCCTTTTTTATCTTTTACAAGCTCTCACGCTGTGTCAGCAGCTTATTTAGTAAGGTAACCAAAATCATAGAGGATTCCAACTGTTAAGTACTAACATTTCATTTCAGTTATTAAACTTACAGGTAGAGAAAACCACAGGATCATTAGAAATCTGAAGTCTGTATTAGATGCCTACATTTCTTTTGTTTCCTTTTTAATTTTGACAGATGCAAATTTAAACATTTTCTTAAATTTCAAGGGTCTCATCAAAATGAAAAAGATATTGCAAAGCTAAATGGAAGTTCGATATGTGACTAGAATCAACCTTCTTTATCTAATGAATATGATTCCATTTTGGAGAATAAATATTTGAATGGTTCCAAATTACCATTCCTGTTCTTTGTAATATTCAGTGTATCAAAAGACATTATCTACAATAAAGGCTGATCTAGTTATCAAAATACTGTCAGTTATTAAAATACTGTGTTATTGGTTGTGCTATTTGGTGTTCAGCAGTGGCTTAGGAATAACTGATAGTGAATACAGATGATTTCACATGTTATTTTGCTGCAGAAGTATATGTTCAGAACAGGTAAAACCTTAAGTTTAAACTGTGTGACACCAGTATGAATATTATATAACTGGTGGTTACATCTAAAAGATAAATAATAATTAATTATATTCCCAAGCTCACTCACATAAAGCACTTGCAAGTAGAGGTATAATAGCATAATAAACGTTTTTTCAGTCATGCCAATGGACCATCAAGATCAGTATAACATCTCTCTCATTAACATCAAAGAGATTGTGTGATGACATTACCTTCCATGATGACAAACTCAAAAGAGCACAATGAATCCATCCCAAGTACCCAGAGGTTTTGTTAATAATAATACATCTACAGTATTGACATCTAGCATTCTTTGCTCTCTACACTTGGGAACTGCTCCCAGCCACCCACCACCATACGCATACACATGCACACACAGTATGTCTGTGTATGGGAACTTCCATACTTCTGTATGACCCTGCTGCCAGGACAGAATTAAATAGTCCATGAGTGGACACCTGACCTTAGCTATACGGATCAGAGTCCTTAAAAGAAAGTCAGCCACCCTCTTT
Source organism: Aethalodelphis obliquidens (assembly GCF_003676395.1). Classification (NCBI taxonomy): domain Eukaryota; kingdom Metazoa; phylum Chordata; class Mammalia; order Artiodactyla; family Delphinidae; genus Aethalodelphis; species Aethalodelphis obliquidens. Next base: position 35,964,616 of record NW_020837946.1, on the reverse strand, counting down.
GGAAGAGGCTTTGGTGATTGGCCAAAAATGTGGAAGAACTAAGCCTGCAGGGAGAGTGTGTGGAAACCAGAAGGCCAAGAGAAGCAGTGATGAGAAACGGAGTGAGACGTGAGGCATTTCTGGTTTCTGTTTCCAGCTGCTCCTATGACTGCTGAATCCCTGTCCTCCCACAGTTTAGTTGTGCAAATTGTACTTGGATTCCATGAAATAATAATACCCTTCTGGCCTAAGCTAGTTTGAATTCTGTAGCTTATAACCAAAAATACCTAATAAATCATATTAAGCATACACAGCCTGTAAGTGAACTTTTAAGTATTTTCTTTCAAAATTAAGATGGACTCACAATTTAAAATCCAAGCACAATATAAGCAGACTCAGAGGTAAAACTGAGCATGGTACATCAAGGGAAATAAGAGCAACAAGTATCACCAGGGTAAACAGATTTTGCGATAGAGATGACAACGCAGTTTTATCAAGGATAAAATGAAAGTAAAGCACGAAGAACACCGGACAGAGTACTGCAAGGGGCAGTAAGTGTTTACAGTATACACAGAAACAAGGGAGTAACATAGTAAAAACAATGCTTTAGAAAAGTTACAGGTGAAGGATTAGAGAGAAAAAGAATAGAAAGTCCACGTAGGGATCTTTACTAATGACTTATGGTGATGGGACTGAGGAGAAAGGGAACCAAAAGAGTTCATATTTCATAAGAATAATTGATTAGGAGGAGGTGGGGATGTGGGGGAATAATACTTATTACATTATATGTAAGTCATGGTTTTAAATTTATCTCTCTCCATTTTAAAGTATAATATAGCTATGCATATATATGTATTTTACACACACATGTATTTTAATCTTCACAACCACCTTACATGGTAATATATAATCCCCATTTTAACTGAGAAAACTGAGGCTTACAAATATTACATTAAACTTCCCAATTTTATAAACATGAATAAACACAAATATAAACATAAATACATATATGAGAGAGAGAGAGAACTAAGATTGAAATCCAAACCCATATGACCTATTTCATGATGCCTCTCAAGCCTAATTAGATTCAGAAAACAAAGGAGAGGAAGCAACCCACATAAAAATGGAAACAGCCTGAAGGCAGCTGGAAATATAATCTAAATGACTTCCTTAAAATAGCATATAATTTCAGACCAATATAATGTTAGCTCTGAAAATGCGCCTACATCAGAGATAAATGTGAAAATAACAAGCAGGTTACAACACGAAGTGGTCAAAGCAATTGGACTGCTAGAAAGCACATATATATATATATATATATATATATATATATATATATATGGTATATATATATATGGTATTTGCATAATTCAATAGTGGATGACAGGGAAATATATGGCCTTATTTCAGTTTAGTGAGACCAGGAATTATATCTGTTTGACTCTGCCCTATAACCCCAGGATTTAGCTAGGTGTCTGTCACATAATGTTTGAATTAATATTTTTAAATTTTGGATTCTTAATTGAGAAAGACTTTGAAGACTTTATGTAAATCAAACAGGCCTTAAAATGGTAGAAGAAAAAGAACGTGACAAATTTAAGATAGTCACCTTGCAGGTATGGAGAGGACAGGAGAGATCATGGTGGAAGGGGAGAAATCTGAGAAGGGCATAAGAGTCCTAGAGAGGTCCCCTTAGGGCTTTTATCAATACTTTGAAGAGTTCTGCAGGTTAAAGAGGAAACCAGGCCCTCATGAAAAACTGTAGGAAGCGAACACTAAAACCATGGACTTTTCAAGCTTCTTTCATGCTTATTCCTTCCCATGGTATTTACACTTGGTAATTTCAGGTGCTGCCTGTCCCTGGGAAAATTCTCCAATGCCAGCTTTAGGCGAACAGCAGTTAAACAAGCCTTTTGTTTATTTGGGGGTTTGTTTTGTTTTTTTAAGTGGATCATCTTTTCATTCAGATACCACAATATGCCACAAATGATAAGCTAATGGCTCCTCGAGAGGCTGTATAATGTCATATTAACTCCACTTTCTAGTTCTAAGACTTAGAGAAATCAGACACTGCCTCAGAGCCTCAGTCTGCATGAGCTAAAGCAGACAGAATTTTTTGTTTTAAAAGTGAATGGACAAAATAAATAAATAAGTGAATGGACAGTCTTGAATATTTTTTCCTTATCTAAGTATGTTAATAAAAGGTTCTAGGTTCTTCTGCATTTTATCTTACTCAACCAGACCTGCAGCAAAAGCCAACAGCAAAAATGTGGGAGTAACGCTGCTGGACCTAATTCATAAAGTTGTAAATAATATTCAATGTACTTAGTTGTTTTCAGAAAAAATTTTACCAATGCTAACTTTTTCCCAATGAAATTATATACATCATTGCCCTCCCCACCCAAAAAAAGTAAATAGTAATAAAAATCAAGCTGGTCAGATCAGTGTGGTATGGAGAAGATGAAGATGTTATGCATGCATCCTCAGAGGCTCCAAGTCACTTCCTGAATCCTTTGGGTTTCTGGAACCTCATATTCCAAGTAAAAATACCAAGTAAAATGTAAAGTTCTTAATCAATTGACAGTATTAAGTGAAAATAAAGAGTCCACTTGAATTTTTAGTCTGGTTCTTTAGGACAGTACTTAAAACAGTGATTCTCAAACATCGGTGTGCATCAGAATCACCTGGAGGGCTTGTTAAAGGACACATTGGGAGGCCCCAGTCCTAGAGTTTTTGATTCAGTAGATCTGGGGTAGAACCCGAGATCTGCATATCTAACAAGTTCCCTGGTGATGTTGATACTCCCAGCCCAGGGACCACACTTTGAGTATTTAAATTATAATTATTAGCTGTTTCTCCAATGGGATCTATGGCAGGCAGAATAATGATCCCTTAAAGATGGCCACATCCCAATACCTGAAACCTGTGAATACATTACAATACAAGGTACAGGGCAATTAAGGTTGCAAAAGAAATTAAAGTTGCTAATCAGCTGACCCTGAGATAGGGAGAGAAACCTGGATTATTCATGTGGGTCCAATATAATCACAAGGGTCCTAAATGTGGAAGAGGGAGGCAGAGGATCATATCCGGCCTCTACCAACCCTCTACTAAGTTGAATTCAATGATATTTATTGTTGACACAAGCCAAAAAAATTTTACTTTCAAGGCCTTAAACCCTAGGAAGCAACTGTTTAGATCAGCTACACCAGACCAATTAAAGACTTGTTACCATAGTCACTTCAGAATTCCCAAGACACCTTAAAGAAACAGTTTCCTCAACTGAGTAGGCAATTCCCACTCTTTTGAAAACACTGACTTGAAAAACAATAAAACAAACTCATAGATTTAGCCTAATGTCTAATGGTCTACTCTAAAAAAAGAAAAAGAATTCCCTGAAACAATGTTATTTTTCCAATTAAAATTCGGGAATAACAGTCAATAACAAAGGGAATTTGAAGGACTTTGAGATCTAAAATGAATAAATAAATATTTTTAAGTAGTGTTTGTAAAATCAGGTTCATTCAAGATAATAATTATGAAGAACCAAGTTTCAGGCTGAAGATTAAATAGAAAATTCAAAGAAGTCTTATGTGAAAGTTAAAGCAACTTTTTCATTTTCCTTGCCTAGTCCATTTCACATCTTCAGTAGTCACTTTCCAAACACTGCCTATTAAAAACCTTCTCTGTAAATACTGGGCAGAAACCCACACATGGGAACGGCATGCAGAACTCTTTGAAAACATGCCCAAAAATTCATCCCCTGAACATTCATCCCCTCAAACAAGTTGGAGGGGGTTCAGAGAAAATCTGGAAAATTAACTTCAGGAGGGAAACTTAAAGAAGGCTGAGTTTTTCATTTAGCAGGAGACACAAGTGAAAAGAGAATCTTAAAATGGTTATAATGCAGAGGTTTGCAGCTCTGGTGTGGAAGCAACTCAACTCCGGCACTTGTTAACAGGCCCCAACCCCATAGAATCTGACTCCGTGGTTCTGAATTGGGACCCAAAAATGGATATTTCTGTTAAGCACCCTGATGATGCTATTGTATGTGGTTCCTGGACCACACTTGTTGAAAAACAAGTTGAAAAAGCTTACTAAATAAGTATAAGAGACGCCCACACAGCTGTTCTGAGTCTCTGCCATAAAACAAGTGAAATCCATTTAAACTACAGGAGACTTGGTTCCGGGATGAAAAAGGAACTCCCTGACAGTGATAACGTTGTTAAAGGTGACACAACAAAGCAATTGTGTGACTAACTGAGCAAGGATAACTGACTGAAAAAAGAGAAATCAATGATTGCTCTTAAAGAGTTTACACCTAAGGTAGTGGTTTTCAAAGCACAAAGATAGCTTGTAACTTGTTAAAAATGCAAAGTATCAGGTCCCACTCCAGGCCTACTGAATCAGAAACTCTAGGATTGGGGTCCAAAATCTGTTATAACAAGTCCCCAGGTGATTCTGATGAATAAAATGTGAAACTCATTGATTGGAGGGAAGGCAACAACAAGTATTAACAAAGATAAGGCATGTGATGTGGAAAAAGGAGCGTTCTAAAATCCTGTCTTCCCTGCTCAATAGCTGTGTGAGCTTAGGCAAGTTATTTAGTCACGCTGAGCTCCAGTTTCTTCATCTGGTGGTTATAACTGCTTCACTTACTTCATCAGAAAAATAATGAGGGTCAAATGAGATAAGGTACTGCTACATACACAATCTCAGGCAGTGGCTGGATTGGACAGAATCATTCATTCCTCGTACAAACATTTATAGAGCACTTACCATATTGCAATCATTTTTTTCCATACTGGATACAACAATAAACGACTTCCGCCATCCAGCAGTCCACTGTTCGGACTTGATCCTGAAAGACCTCAGTGAAGGAATAAGGCTCCCGGAATTTTGAAGAGAGTAAACCATTTTGGTGAAAAGCGGGAAGCTATAAGCTCCACACAATAGAATCTAAACACCCAAGGTAAGAGCCTTGTCTTATTCAATACTATATCCCCCGGGCCTAGAGCAACGCCCGGCACGTAAAAGTCACTTAAATACCGGCTGCGGAAGGCGGAAGCGGGGGCGGCGGAAGCGGGGCGGGGGCGGCGGAAGCGGGAGCGGGGGGCGGGGGCGGAAGCGGGGGCTGAGGGTGGCTTGCTACAATCCAGCGAAATGGTTTGAAAGTTGCGTGAACAGTCAAGTAAAAATGTACAGTAGGGCTTCCCTGGTGGCGCAGTGGTTGAGAGTCCGCTGCCCCGGTCCGGGAGGATCCCACATGCCGCGGAGCGGCTAGGCCCGTGAGCCCTGGCCACTGAGCCTGCGCGTCCGGAGCCTGTGCTCCACAACGGGAGAGGCCACAACGGTGAGAGGCCCGCGTACCGCAAAAAAAAAAAAAAAAAAAAAAAAAA
>NW_020837946.1:35886868-35959138 GCF_003676395.1 Aethalodelphis obliquidens | reverse complement strand
AAAAAAAAAAAAAAAAAAAAAAAAAAAGGTACAGTAGAAATAATGATTCCACTAGAGAGTAATGAAAAATGAAGATAATTAGGGAAGAGAAATGAAGGAGGTTGAAGCACCTGATATGGAGTTTGTTATGATATTTAAAATATCAAGAAAGCTGGTGTAAGTTTTTTGAGCATTATTTTTTTTAACATCTTTACTGGAGTATAATTGCTTTACAGTGGTGTGCTAGTTTCTGCTTTATAACAAAGTGAATCAGTTATACCTATACATATTTTTAAATTACCTCTTTTGGAGGTCCGTAACCATTGACACAGACAGTGAAGCATGGCCCTGTCTGAGGAAGAGATTACTTCTTGGGGATCCTTACAAAATTTAAATGTTGAAATTAGTCAGTCCTTCATTAATTCCACATTTATTGCCTGAATAAATTCTTTAATTAATTAATTAGAAATTCGGCGGTGGGGGGTTGTTTTGTTTTCCTTCTCCTCTGGGATGATGATAATATAGCAATGGACTCTTCTGGACCCTTTTACCCAGCAAAGTAATGATACATCATCATTAGCAGAAAACTGAGTAGCTCTTAAATTCTAAAACAACAAAGCAAACAAACCAACGCTGCTTTCAATTGCTCATCTAAGTTAGTGGGCCTAGATGGAAAGCCTGAAGGACAACCTTTGTTTGCCAGCAAGACTGCAACTGTGGAGGCTTGAGAATGGCTAAAGGGGTGTCACTTGTAAAGTTTCCCTTTTGCAAAGAATGAAGTGTGTCTGTCTCTTGAGCTGATAGCTGAAGCCTTTCCATCCACCAGGGAGTAATTAGACACACATGTAATTAGTGGCCCACATTCCAAAAAGAAGATGAAACTCATTAATAAGTCATTAGGGATTGTGAATTTTTTGTCCACATCCTCCTACCACCCACATACTGGTGGCAAAGTAGTCTCTAGCTGTGATTTGTAACACACAGACTATATATTTGGAAGAGTCTGACTCCCTTTAAGTGAGCAGGCATTGAGGTCTCACAACTAAGGCATTATTAATGTTAATTGTAAGAAATCACTTTTTACCCCCAAAGTGGGAGTTCTGAGGCAATTTGCTAATTTTTCAAATACGCTTTTTAGCAGGATCTCTTTTTTTTAATTTGGCTTAGAAATTCATATTTTATATGTTAAAATTAAGCAGTTCTAAATTAGAGGTAGAGCCTTATAATTGAAATGTTTGTCTAAGCGCTCAGTGTGCTCTGGGATGGCTGGAATATTGACACCTGGAAAATGGCTTTCAGCATTTCTTTAAATCCTGAATTAGATTTCCAGATGACTGAAAGCAAAAAGCCATAGAGCAGAGATCAGAGGACCTCTAGATGCGCTGCCAGCTTTTGACCTGTTTCTAGTTCTTCTCTACCTCCCTTCAATCAGCCTGTCTGCAATGTGCTGTCATCTGCCTCTCAATGCACACATGTTCCCTCCCCCCATACTCTAGCATGGGTACCTTTCAAACGCCTTTTGAGAGCAGATGTCTCTCCATGCCTCTCCCCCCTCCCCTCAATGTCCCTCTCTAACTCCACTGAAGAGAGAATATGTGCTACTGTCCTTTGCATTAAAAGAGAAGTGAAAACCCCAGGTTGTGATGAATTTCCTTTCTTGACTACTTACAAGAAGGCCCAAAGTGCTTCCTCAGTCCATCTTACTCCTACTTTCCAGGACAATGGAATCTTTCTCTGATCAGTTTAATTTTTACCCACCTGTAGCTTTGTTTTATAGCTACATATAGATACATGGCACAGGATTTATTCACAAGCCTTTGTATTAGAAGAAGTGTCATAACTAGGATTTAACCCTTAATAAATTGCCATGGTATGGAGGAAGAGAAGGTGAGAGGAGTTACTCTCTGCTCTGAGGGTCACCACACTTTTATTTTTAATATTTCCAAAAATGTATCCATTCCTTTGTTGAATCATTGAGGTAGAAATATATAGTGAACAATTTGAGTGAGTTTACAATGAGGTCCGGTGTGCCACACAGCATTTACCTTGGGACCTATGGTCAGAGATGCTAATAATGGAATGTGCTTGGAAACACTTGAATTCATTTCATACTACTTTGCCTTCAGTTCTTCTATAGCATCCTTGTGTAGTTACCTTCTAGCTGTCAATGTCACTGAAGTTCATCAGATGTATAAGGAGCTGTCGTAAATACTCCTCACATTCTTTTTTGCTTTTTTTTTGGAAGCATATATGTGTTGTATTTGATTATTTTTTTTCTTTTGTTAATGAACCTTGCTTATATCATTATATCTGTTAAACAAGTTAATATAAAAGAAGTACATAGAATAGGGTCTGGCAAATAGAAAGCACTGTATACATTAGGTTTTTTAAAATTTTTTATTGAAATATAATTGATTTACAATGTTAATTTCAGGTGTACAGAAAGTGATTCAGTTATACGTATATACATATACATGTTATTTTTTATACTCTCTTTCATTATAGGTTATTACAAAATACTGAGTATAGTTCCCTGTGCTATACAATAGGTCCTTGCTGGTTATCTATTTTATATATAGTAGTGTGTATATTTTAATCCCAAACTCCTCAATTATCCCTCTCCCCCTTCGCCTTTGGTAGCCATAAGTTTGTTTCTATGTCTATGAGTCTATTTCTGTTTTGCAAATAAGTTTATTTGTTTTATTTTTTTAGATTCCACATATGAGTGATATCAGATGATATTTGTCTTTCTCTGTCTGGCTTACTTCACTTAGTATGATAATCTCTAGGTCCATCCTTGTTGCTGCACATTAGCTCTTATTACCTAATTTTTCTTATTTGGCCTTCTACTGTAGTACTGAGCTCATGAAGCCTAGTGTTACCAAAGCAAAGATCATAAGAGATATCTGTAATAAATTATGAAAAAAACATGATATGATGATTTCTTATTCCTTTTCACAACTCTCAAAGCACTGTTTGAACACAAAGCTCTTTTGAAAACAAAAAAAGGGTTTTCTGTGAAGGATAGGAAAATGAACATAAGAATTTAACCAAGTATTCACTCTCAACATTTTTCTTCCTTTCTCTCTTTCTCTCTCTCCCTGTTTCTTTTGTCTTTTTTTCCCCTTTCTTCCTTCTTTCTGTCTCTGCCACTCTGTCTTCTTTTATTGCATTTTTAAAAATTGAGGCTATATTTTTGCACCTTTTACTCATCAGCTGTGCAGTTTTGTCTTTAAAAATGATATAAATTCAAGTAGTATATCTTTTTCACTTTTCCTCTAGTTAGCCATTGCGAAAACAAGAGAATAACGTCTATATAGGGACTATCACATGCAATGTGAAGTGATCTAATAAATGTCTTCCTCCAAGAGAGATCTTCCAATACCACCAAAATAAATAAATAAATCAAGTAACCAAAAATGGTGTTGTAGGTGATGTCTGCTATCAGCTCTGATGTTTAGAATTTGCTTCCAAATGATTTTTAAATACATATATATTATTAAAATTACCAAACTGATATGGTGATTCTATTGATACAAACATTCACCAGGAAGAGGTTTTTAAGAGGTGATGAAGAAAATCCACCTTTCCTGAGGAACAACCACTCTTAAATCATCCCAAACTCTTGGTAAGAGATTGGCCTCTCTGAGTAAACTATTTGATATTTAGCACCTCTCACTGTCATAAAATTCTTCCAGATATTGCATAGACACTTTAAGCTATCTGGAAACTCACTTGTAATTCTGCTGTCTGTGGAATAAGAAAACTCTGCTAAGAGCCATTTATTTTCTTTGATCCTCTTACTATTCATTATTCTTTCTCTTCATCCATTTATCATTTCTCCCAGAAGTCATCACCTTTCCTCACAGATCTAACTGATCATTGTTAATTAATATCCCTTAGATGCTCTTCTGAATTGTTCCAAAGAACAATGTAATTTTCTAAATCTTTGCTTTCTCAGAATATGGTCCTTGGACTTTCCACATCAGTGTCATCTGGGAAATTGTTAGAAATACAAACTCTCAAGTCAACTGAATTAGAAAATGCTTTTTTCACAAGATCCTCTGATGATTCATATACGTACTAAAGTTTGGGAAACACTGATCTAGACATCTTTTAAATAACTAGAACAAAGGACTATACTATAATCACTTTTGAATAGAGTAGAAAACGTAGAATTTCCATCGTTTCTATTATTATTTTGAGGAAACTTTTATGGTGTTGTAGATAAAACAAATCTAAGATTGCTGAGGCAAGATCCACTTCATTCTCTATGTGCCCTTACCTTCAGGGTTTGTTTGTTTTTAGTTTTATTATCTAGTTTTCTACAGTTTTAAATTCACCCACATTTCCAGGATCACATGATCCTAACTATCACCTATTAAATAAATTTCCTAGGATTATAATTTTTTTTTTGCCTACAATGAAAAATAAGAAAAGGAAATTTTTCATCTTTTCAGCAGCTTCTGTTTGAGAAATATCAGCTTTTTGTATTCCATATTTTTCCCCTCTGAGGTGGGAAACATAAAATGTGAAGAACCTGAAAGTTTCTTTAAAGCCAGAATATATTGGAAGGTTGCCTTAGATATTGAGTCAAGAATAATTTCCCTGCTCACTCACGGCCACTGTGCTAATTTCATCATGGTCACTCCTGGCCCAGCATCTCCCCTGCCCCGCACGGCTGATCTAGGTGATTAGATGATTTAAAGCTTTTCTTTCCTGCGGCTGAGCCCCTCTTTACTTCTTACTATCCATTTCTTTCACCCTAAAATTCTACCCCTAAATATTTTCCCCACTTAGCGTCACAGGTAATTAATATCATAGCATCAGTTTTTGAAAGAATAACAAGGTTGTTCAGGTGGCTGATTAGAAAATTGACATGAATTTATCCCACACAGATTTTTTTTCTTATAATGCCTTTGTTTATACCAGAATTTTACAATCAAGCCATTTGTCAACAGAGCCATATTTACCTTTCATCTGCAAACGGTTAATCATTTTGTCAGTATGGACAAACCATGCATCATAATTCACAAAAATGGTGTGTTAGGGACCCCAGGGTCTGTGCTCACTCATTTGCCTGCACAAACATCGGGGTGTGTTTCCTTTAAGCTTCACTTAGCAGTAACTTTTTTTTTTCTTCTTTCAGCAGTATGTGTTGCTGATTTCTCCTGATGTGTTAAAATTTTCACAGCAGTATGCAAGACACATTCATCTAACTGAAGAGGTTTTTTAGTCCCTATAGGACTGAAGTCAGAATAAAGGAAGAAAGAAACTCAGATTTCCCTGCTCTGTTAGAACAAGCCCAGGAGCTCCATAGTCCTGCTGGGTGTAGCTAGAGATACTAGGTAACTTAGATGTCTGTGAGAGCTCCTACCAAAGCCAATAATTAAAGATAGAAAAAAATTAATTGTACTACAATCCTCACAATTTGTAACTCTGATTTTTAACTGTTAAGTATTGTGGTGAAATAGATGTTATGATGCTACACTGATTATTCTATTAGACCAATTTGTTGTACAAAATAATATTAAGTCCCTTGAGAACTTTGGAAGAAATGGTAGGTTAAACAGTGCACTTTTCAGAATTTGGTAAATTATCATTTTTCAGTAGTGCCATTTATAAAATGTGTGACCTGCTGTGCTTTTTCATATCAAACGTTCTAGTTAATTAGCCACTTAATTTCTCATAAGGTATTATCTAAACTTTCAGAAATGTAATCACTCTCACATTCATGCCATAATTCAAGGATCAATAAAAGCTAATAATAATTCCTATATCCAAACAAAAATACAACACACATAAACTCTTAATGTGTTCATTCACAAAAATCTCTCATGACCACTGCTTAGATGTATGTATATGACTTTCTATACCCTTCAACGATGAGTCCTCTTACGAGTGCCGGGCTTACCATTGGTGTTTCTGGATACCATGGAAATAATTTGTGTTTTCCTGAGTGTGTTCATCCTAATACAACAAAATATAAATTGCTTATTTACTAACAGGGTTAAGATGCCTCACTTTTCAATATCCCAATAAGTGATAGCTTCTTTCCTTTTACTTTTCCAAATATTAAGTAAGGATGACAAGATAAGAATTCCACTACTGAAAACTGGGTTGGGCAGTGAGAGAAAGAAGCTTGGCCTAAGCAGAGGATAGTGGAAAGCTCTTTTAACAGAGTACATTGGACTGAGATGATGACAAGGAGAGAGAGCGAAAAGTCTTGGCACTGGTATTAAGACATCAAAAGAATTTGTTGAGGAATATTACAGAAGAAAAGTGAAATGAAATAAAGTAACACTCCACTTAGACCCAGGATGAGACAGGATTCTGGAAACCAGGAATCAGCAAGCATAAGACTGATCCCTGGAAAAACCAAACTTCTAGAATACATTATTCAATAGATAGTTCATGAAGCAGTTAGGAGGATCCAGAGTGTTTGAGTTATGATAACTCAATGCATACTAATGTCATTTCATTGCTCAGTATAGATTATACACAGGGATGATGGAGAAATGGCAGACATACTCCATCTTTATTTCTCCAAAGGATTTGGCCTGCAGATTTATGATTTTAAGTCTTTCATTATATCCTTGATATATAGGATAAATTGGAAGAGTGATATCTGATTTTATATCTGGTTAACACTTCAGAGAGAATATTGATATACTATAAATTGTCAATATTAAGCAAAGTCTCTACTTGGGCTAAAAGTCCTAAAATGTTTACAGTGGATGCTGTGGTGCACCATCCAGGTACAGCACTTCAGGACCAAGACTCCCATTCCCTCAGCTGCCTGGAGTGGTACCTCCCTAGGTCTCATAGTTAAGATCCTCCACAAGAATTGCCCTAAGCTGAAGGAATGTGACTCACTGAGATACTCCTCCTGGTAATGCTCCAAGTCTGCTCCCTCCCTAGGGACAGCCTGCATCAAATCACTGGTGACAATGCTGAAGAGGCATCCCAGCTTCAGACTCCTGTGTGATCAACTAAGTCTTCTGTTGCAGCTGCATCTCAGTTTAACGTCTCCTCTGCCCTATCCTACTTTCCTCACTCTCTTACAAATGTGGTTCTCAAGAACGCTCCAATAACCCACCATATGCAAAAGTATGCATCATTGTTTCCGAGGAATATGACCTACAAAAGTTGGCTCCAGTAGATTCTAAATTGGAGTTTTGGAGCAAAATCATCTGCTGATCAGCTGGCCATAAAGACCCATCACTGATGGTAGGCAAAATACTGAAAGCACTCAGTATATTATAGCTATGCAATTGCTGAAACTTTCACCCTGGTGCTCAGGGAAAGGAAAACACTGGTAGTGGAATATGTCAGGTATTTGAGAGTTTGGAGCAAGTAATTATAAGGAAACTGACGGCTGTTGCTGAGAGCTATAGAGGCATTGAAGAAATGATAAAAGATTAAGCAGGATTTACACTTAAGGCAAAGCATGAAAGCCAGAAGACCTCTTTGGAAGCACACAAAAACGCTCCCATCTCCTGCAGCAGGAGGACAGAAGAAGCTGAGGATCAGGCTCAAGAATTATAAGGGGGCTTCCCTGGTGGCGCAGTGGTTGAGAGTCTGCCTGCCGATGCTGGGAACATGGGTTCGTGCCCTGGTCCGGGAGAATCCCACATGCCGCAGAGCGGCTGAGCCCGTGAGCCGTGGCCGCTGAGCCTGCGCGTCCAGAGCCTGTGCTCCGCAACAGGAGAGGCCACAACAGTGAGAGACCCGCGTACCGCAAAAAAAAAAAAAAAAAAGAATTATAAGGGTAACAGAGCTGCAGAGAAGGTTAAATACTCAACCCTGGAAAATAGCTACACTGAGACTAGTGCCCTAGTTAGGAAGGAGTGGGATTCTGAGATTTGATGAGGACATCAAAATTAATGCTCTCAAATACTGAATTACCGTATTTCCGTGAGCACTCGGATTACACAGTAGCTCACTCTTCCATGATAAAGGCTAGTGCTCTATTCTCAATTAAAGACAATGCAAGGACCTCTGCATGCACCTCCTTCATAGTTTGCCCCCTCTTGCCCTTCTGACACCAATCCAACAACAGGCTTAAATCACAGCAGAACCAGATTGGAAATGTGTTGGACCTGCTAAGGGAGCAAAGAGACAGTACTCCAAAAGAGCTACCAACATAGTAAAATACATGAGATTATAGAGGATTTGGATTAACAGATGTGGAAGATAGAATAAGAGAGGATTTCTAATATGGAGCAATCCTCTATTATAAAGCATTTAACACCTTGGCAAACACTCTGGTAGACAGTGCAAAGAGCATTTTAGGATGGATCATGAAAGTATGGAGAAATAGATGGCTCACAGTAGGTGAAGGGCTTGAAAGACTCAGAGAAGTGAGAATCCTAGAGAGGAAATACTAGTGAAGGCCAGAACACCAAGGTCCACTAAGTTCCATGCGAAAACCTAAAGGATATGCTCTTTATCAAAACAATAAGGAATGCATTGGTCAAAGCAGCCACAGTATCAGAGAAGCTCAGAGATGGCTCTTCTCTGTAGGCCAGCACTGGAAATTGGAGATAGTGTTACAGAACTTGGCTTACTGGTAGCAGTAGAAATAAGAGGATCCTAAAATAGAGGTTAGGTGGTGTCACATAACACCAAAGGCAAAGTCGGCCCATTTATCATAATCAATGGCAAAGTTAGAGTAACATCCACAGGGTCCTGAAAAAAAAAAAAAAGGAATTGTGGAGTTGGTTAATAGAGCTCCAGAGGCAAAATACATGGGCAGTAAAAAAAATATTTGGAAATTAAATAATATATTTCTAAATAATTCATGGGCCAAAGAAGAAATCAAAAGGGAAATTAGAAAGTGTTTGAACAGAATTAAAATGAAAAAAATATAAATAGTGGGATGCCACTAGAGAAGTATTAGAGTGAAATTTATTGTATATTAGAAAAGATAAGTCTCAAATCAATTACCTTAGCTTCTGCCTTAAGAAGCTAGCAAACAAAAGCCAAAGTAAACAAAACTGGAAACAACTGAAATGGCCTTCAACAGACGAATTGATAAATTGTGGTATATCTATGCAATATAATACTACTCAGCAATAACAAGAATGAACTTTTGATACAAGAAACAACACAGATAAATCACAAAATAATTGTCTGTGAAGAAGCCAGACAAAAAAGAATACATACTGTTTGATCCCATTTACATAAAATGCTAGGGAATACAAACTATAGTGACAGCAGATCAATGGTTATTTGGGGGCAGAGAAGGGTAGGAGGGAAGGATAATAAAGTGGCATGGGGAGGAGCTTCAAAATGGCGGAAGAGTAAGACGTGGAGATCACCTTCCTCCCAACAAATAAATCAGAAATACATCTACATGTGGAACACCTCCTACAGAACACCTACTGAAAGCTGGCAGAAGACCTCAGACCTCCCGAAAGGCAAGAAACTCCCCACGTACCTGGGTAGGGCAAAAGAAAAAAGAAAAAACAGAGACAAAAGAATAGGGACGGGACCTGCACAAGTGGGAGGGAGCTGTGGAGGAGGAAAGGTTTCCACACACTAGGAAGCCCCTTTGTGGGCGGAGACTGCGGATGGTGGAGTGGGGGAGCTTCAGAGCCACGGAGGAGAGCGCAGCAACAGAGGTGCAGAGGGCAAAGCAGGGAGATTCCCGCACAGAGGATCGGAGCCAACCAGCACTCACCAGCCCGAGAGGCTTGTCTGCTCACCCGCCGGGGCGGGCAGGGCTGAGAGCTGAGGCTTGGACTTCAGTCGGATCCCAGGGAGAGGACTGGGGTTGGTGGCGTGAACACAGCCTGAAGGGGCTAGTGCACCACAGCTAGCTGGGAGGGAGTCCGGGAAAAAGTCTGGAGCTGCTGAAGAGACAAGAGACTTTTTCTTGCCTCTTTGTTTCCTGGCGCGTGAGTAGAGGGGATTCAGAGCGCCACTTAAAGGAGCTCCAGAGACAGGAGTGAGCCGCGGCTATCAGCACGGACCACAGAGACAGGCATGAGACGCTAAGGCTGCTGCTGCCACCACCAAGAAGAAGCCTGTGTGTGAACACAGGTCACTATCCACACCTGCCCTCCTGGGAGCCTGTGCAGCCCGCCACTGCCACGGTCCCGGGATCCAGGGACAACTTCCCAGGGAGAATGCACGGCACGCCTCAGGCTGGTGCAACGTCATGCTGGCCTCTGCTGCCGCAGGCTCACCCCGCACTCCGTGCCCCTCCCTCCCCCCGGCGTGAGTGAGTAAGAGACCCCGAAGCAGCGGCTCCTTTAACCCCGTCCTGTCTGAGCGAAAAACAGAATCTCTCAGGTGACCTACACACAGAGGCGGGGCCAAATCAAAAGCTGAACCCCCGGAGCTGTGCGAACAAAGAAGAGACAGGTAAATCTCTCCCGGCAGCCTCAGGAGAAGCGGATTAAATCTCAACAATCAACGTGATGTACCCTGCATCTTTGGAATACCTGAAGAGAAAACAATCATCCCAAATTGAGGGGGTGGACGTTGGGAGTAACAATATATATATATATTTTTCCCTTTTTCTCTTTTTGTGAATGTGTATGTGTATGCTTCTCTGTGTGACTGTGTCTGTGTAACTTTCCTTTCACCATTTGTCCTAGGGTTCTGTCTGTCCGTTTTTTTTTTTTTTTAATCTTTTAGTGTAACTTTAAGCACTTGTTATCACTGGTGGATTTGTTTTTGGTTTGCTTGCTCTCTTCTTTCTTTCTTTATTTTTTTTTATAACTTTAAAAGAAAACATTTTTAATAATTATTTTTCATTTTTTATGTTAATCATATTTTAATTTCTTTTACTTTATTTGATTTTATTTTATCTTCATCTTTCTTTCTTTCTTTTTTTTCTCCCTATTAATCTGAGCCATGTGGATGACAGGCTCTTGGTGCTCCACCAAGGCATCAGGACTGTGCCTCTGAGGTGGGAGAGCCAAGTTCAGGACACTGGTCCACAGGAGACCTCCCAGCTCCATGTAATATCAAATGGCAAAAATCTCCCAGATATCTCCATCTCAACACCAAGACCCAGCTCCACTCAACGACCAGCAAGCCACAGTGCTGGACACCCTATGACAAACAACTAGCAAGACAGAAACACAGCCCCATCCATTAGCAGAGCAGCTGCCTAAAATCATAATAAGGCCACAGACACCCCAAAACACAACACCAGACGTGGACCTGCCCACCAGAAAGACAAGACCCAGCCTCATCCACCAGAACACAGGCACTAGTCCCCTCCACCAGGTAGCCTACACAACCCACTGAACTAACCTTAGCCACTGGGGACAGAAACCAAAAACAACGGGAACTATTAACAGGCAGCCATGGAAAGGAGAACCCAAACACAGTAACTTAAGCAAAATGAGAAGACAGAGAAACACACAGAAGTTGAAAGAGCAAGGCAAAACCCACCAAACCTAACAAATAAAGAGGAAATAGGCAGTCTACCTGAAAAACACTTCAGAATGACAGTAAAAATGATCCAAAATCTTGGAAATAGAATGGAGAAAACACAAGAAAGGTTTAACAAGGACCTAGAAGAACTAAAGAGAAAACAAACAGTGATAAACAACACAATAAATGAAATTAAAAATTCTCTAGAAGGGATCAATAGCAGAATAACTGAGGCAGAAGAAAGGATAAGTGACCTGGAAGATAAAATAGTGGAAATAACTACTGCAGAGCAGAATAAAGAAAAAAGAATGAAAAGAATTGAGAACAGTCTCAGAGACCTCTGGGACAACATTAAATGCACCAACATTCAAATTATAGGGGTCCCAGAAGAAGAAGAGAAAAAGAAAGGGACTGAGAAAATATTTGAAAAAATTATAATTGAAAACTTCCCTACTATGGGAAAGGAAATAATTAATCAAGTCCATGAAGCACAGAGAGTCCCATACAAGATAAATCCAAGGAGAAACACACCAAGACACATATTAATCAAACTATCAAAAATTAAATACAAAGAAAACATATTGAAAGCAGCAAGGGAAAAATAACACACAAGGGAATCCCCATAAGGTTAACAGCTGATCTTTCAGCAGAAACTCTGCAAGCCAGAAGGGACTGGCAGGACATATTTAAAGTGATGAAGGAGAAAAACCTACAACCAAGATTACTCTACCCAGCAAGGATCTCATTCAGATTTCACTGAGGAATTAAAACCTTTACAGACAAGCAAAAGCTGAGAGAGCTCAGCAATACCAAACCAGCTTTACAACAAATGCTAAAGCAACTTCTCTAGTCAGGAAACACAAGGGAAGGAAAAGACCTACAATAACAAACCAAAAACAATGAAGAAAATGTGAATAGGAACATACATATCGATAATTACCTTAAACATAAATGGATTAAATGCTCCAACCTAAAGACACAGACTGGCTGAATGGATACAAAAACAAGATCCGTATATATGCTGTCTAAAAGAGACCCACTTCAGACCTAGGGAAACATACGACTGAAAGTGAGGGTATGGAAAGAGATATTCCATGCAAATGGAAATCAAAAGAAACCTGGAGTAGCAATTTTCATATCAGAAAAAAATTGACTTTAAAACAAAGACTATTACAAGAGAAAAAGAAAGGCACTATGTAATGATCAAGGGATCAATCCAAGAAGAAGATAAAACAATTGTAAATATTTATGCACCCAACAAAGGAGCACCTCAATACAAAAGGCAAATGTTAACAGTCATAAAAGGGGAAATCGACAGTAACACATTCATAGTAGGGGACTTTAACACCCCACTTTCAACAGTGGACAGATCATCCAAAATGAAAATAAACATGGAAACACAAGCTTTAAATGATACATTAAAGAAGATGGGCTTAATTGATATTTATAGGACATTCCATCTAAAAACAACAGAATACACATTATTCTCAAGTGCTCATGGAACATTCTCCAGGATACATCATATCCTGGGTCACAAATCAAGCCTTGCTAAATTTAAGAAAATTGAAATCGTATCAAGTATCTTTTCTGACCACAACGCTATGAGACTATATATCAATTACAGGAAAAGATCTGTAAAAATACAAACACATGGAGGCTAAACAATACACTACTAAAAAAAAGATCACTGAAGAGGTCAAAAAGAAAATCAAAAAATACCTAGAAACAAATGACAATGAAAACACGATGACCCAAAACCTATGGGATGCAGCAAAAGCACTTCTAAGAGGGAAGTTTATAGCAATACAATCCTTCCTCAAGAAATAAGAAGCATCTCAAATAAACAACCTAACCTTACACCTAAAGCAATTAGAGAAAGAAGAACAAAAAACCTCCAATGTTAGCAGAAGGAAAGAAATCATAAAATTCAGATCAGAAATAAATGAAAGAGAAATGAAGGAAACGATAGCAAAGATCAATAAAACTAAAAGGTGGTTCTTTAAGAAGATAAACAAAATTGATAAACCATTAGCCAGACTCATCAAGAAAAAGAGGGAGAAGACTCAAATCAATAGAAATAGAAATGAAAAAGGACATGTATCAACTGACACTTCAGAAATACAAAGGATCATAAGAGATTACTACAAGCAACTATATGCCCATAAATGGAGAACCTGAAAGAAATGGACAAATATTTAGTGCACAACCTTC
This sequence comes from Aethalodelphis obliquidens, assembly GCF_003676395.1. Taxonomy (NCBI): domain Eukaryota; kingdom Metazoa; phylum Chordata; class Mammalia; order Artiodactyla; family Delphinidae; genus Aethalodelphis; species Aethalodelphis obliquidens. The sequence goes on along the minus strand of NW_020837946.1, from coordinate 35,945,554 downwards.
TGAGACTGAACCAGGAAGAAATTGAAAATATGAACAGACCAGTCACAAGCACTGAAATTGAAACTGTGATTTAAAATATTCCAACAACAAAAGTCCAGGACCAGTTGGCTTCACAGGCAAATTCGATGAAACATTTAGAGAATAGAAGACACCTATCCTTCTCAAACACTTCTAAAATATAGCAGAGGGAAGAACACTCCCAAACTCATTCTACGAGGCTACCCATCACCCTGATACCAAAACCAGACAAAGATGTCACAAAGAAAGAAAACTACAGGCCAATATCACTGATGAACATAGATGCAAAAATACTCGACAAAATACTAGCAAACAGAATCCAACAGCACATTAAAAGGATCATGCACCATGATCAAGTGGGGTTTATTCCAGGAATGCAAGGTTTCTTCGATATATGCAAATCAGTCAATGTGACACACCATATTAACAAATTGAAGGAGAAATAACATATGATCATATCAATAGATGCAGAAAAAGCTTTTGACAAAATTCAACACCCATTTATTATAAAAACCCTCGAGAAAGTAGGCATAGAGGGAACTTTCCTCAACATAATAAAGGCCATATATGCCAAACCCATGGCCAACATTGTCCTGAATGGTGAAAAAGTGAAACCATTTCCACTAAGATCAGGAACAAGACAAGGTTACCCACTCTCACCACTATTATTCAACATTGTTTCGGAAGTTTTAGCCACAGCAATCAGAGAAGAAAAAGAAATAACAGGAATCCAAATCAGAAAAGAAGAAGTAAAGCTGTCACTGTTTGCAGATGACATGATAATACACTTAGAGAATCCCAAAGATGCTACCAGGAAACTACTAGAGCTAATCAATGGATTTGGTAAAGTAGTAGGATACAAAATTAATGCACACAAATCTCTTGCATTCCTATACACTAATGATGAAAAATCTGAAAATGAAATTAAGAGAACACTACCATTTACCATTGCAATGAAAAGAATAAAATATCTAGGAATAAACCTACCTAAGGAGACAAAAGACCTGTGTGTAGAAAAGAATAAGACACTGATGAAAGAAATTAAAGGAGATAAAAAGAGAAGGAGAGATATACCATCTTCTTGGATTGGAAGAATCAACATGGTGAAAATGACTATACTACCCAAAGCAATCTACAGATTCAATGTAATCCCTATCAAACTACCAATGGCATTTTTCATAGAACTAGAACAAAATATTTCACAATTTATATGGAAACACAAAAGATCCCGAATAGCCAAAGCAATCTTGAGAAAGAAAAACGGAGCTGGAGGAATCAGGCTCTGGGTCTTCAGACTATACTACAAAGCTACAGTAATGAAGACAGTATGGTACTGGCACAAAAACAGAAATATAGATCAATGGAACAGGATAAAAAGCCCAGAGATAAACCCACGGACATATGGTCACCTTATCTTTGATAAAGGAGGCAAGAATATACAGTGGAGAAAAGACAGCATCTTAAATAAGTGGTGCTGGGAAAACTGGACATCTACATATAAAAGTATGAAATTAGAACACTCTCTAACACCATACACAAAAATAAACTCAAAATGGATTAAAAACCTAAATGTAAGGCCAGACACTATCAAACTCTTAGAGGAAAACATAGGCAGAACACTCTATGACATAAATCACAGCAAGATTGTTTTCGACCCACCTCCTTGAGAAATGGAAATAAGAACAAAAGTAAACAAATGGGACCTAATGAAGCTTAAAAGCTTTTTCACAGCAAAGGAAACCATAAACAAGATGAAAAGACAACCCTCAGAATGGGAGAAAATATTTGCAAATGAAGCAACTGACAAAGGATTAATCTTCAAAATTTACAAGCAGCTTATGCAGCTCAATATCAAAAAAACAAACAACCCAATCCAAAAATGGGCAGAAGACCTAAATAGACATTTCTCTAGAGAAGACATAAAGATGGCCAACAAACACATGAAAGAATTCTCAACATCATTAATCATTGGAGAATTGCCAATCAAAACTACAATGAGATATCATCTCACACCGGTCAGAATGACCATCATCAAAAAATCTACAAACAATAAATGCTGGAGAGGGTGTGGAGAAAAGGGAACCCTCTTGCACCGTTGGTGGGAATGTAAATTGATACAGCCACTATGGAGAACAGTATGGAGGTTCCTTAAAAAACTAAAAATAGAACTACCATAGACACAGCAATCCCACTACTGGGCATACCCTGAGAAAACCATAATTCAAAGAGGGTCATCTACCAAAATGTTCATTGCAGCTCTATTTACAATAACCAGGACATGGAAGCAACCTAAGTGTCCATCAACAGATGAATGGATAAAGAAGATGTGACACATATATACAATGGAATATTACTGAGCCATAAAAAGAAACGAAATCTAGTTATTTGTAATGAGGTGGATGGACCTAGAGTCTGTCATACAGAGTGAAGTAAATCAGAAAGAGAAAAATAAATACCGTATGCTAACACATATATATGGAATCTAAAAAAAAATGGTCATGAAGAACCTAGGGGCAAGATGGGAATAAAGACACAGACCTACTAGAGAATGGACTTGAGGATACTTGAGGGGAGAGTGAACGGTAAGCTGGGGCAAAGTGAGAGAGTGGCATGGACATATATAGACTACCAAAAGTCAAATAGATTGCTAGTGGGAAGCAGCCGCATAGCACAGGGATATCAGCTTGGTGCTTTGTGACCACCTAGAGGGGTGGGATAGGGAGGGTGGGAGGGAGGGAGATGCAAGAGGGAAGTGATATGGGGACACATGTATATGTATAACTGATTCACTTTATTATGAAGCAGAAACTAACACACCATTGTAAAGCAATTATACTCCAATAAAGATGTTAAAATAAATAAATAAATAATAAAGTGGCATTAAGAAACTTTTGGGTATGATTATCTTGCTTATTATCTTGATTTATGATTATCTTGATTGTGAAAAAAGTTTCATGGTTATATTTTTCCCTTAATTACCTCATTATATGTCTAAACATCAAATTGTATACTTTAAATACATTCAATTTATTGTATGTGAATTATACCTCAATAAGACATAGAAAGGAATGATGGAGCCAGCGAAGGAATGAAGAAGGAAGGGAGGGAGGGAGGGAGGGAAAATGGGACGAAGGGAAGGAGGCAGTCAAGAAAGGCAAATCCATCCTGAAATATGTGTTAATCTGGTAAAAAATAAATCACTCTCCTTTCTAGGGTGGCAGGACCCAATGTAATCAAATATCCAAGCATCAAATGTAATCAAATAATATACTCAAATAACCAAGTATCTAACTGGTCTCATGGAGAACTGGTTGTATATCAGAGACTTAGCTCTGGTTGTCAGGTTAGACATTTGGCAAAGGTAGTAGCTAGGTCAGCCTTGGTGAGTAGGAGTCCATGCTGCTGAGCCCATACATAGTTTCCACCAAACTCTATTCATATGCCCATTCTACCAGCACTTGGATGGCCAATGACAGAGGCGGGCTGAAGTCAATGGACTGAATTATTTTGTCTGTTCATTGTTCAGAGCATTTTCATACTTTATGCCTGATTCTTTAAGTGCATCCACATGCTCTTACTCAGTCCTCCTGAGCCCTGATCTAATATCTCTCCTTCCTGGCCTCTGATAACCCAGCCAGGCTATTTCTCTGTTCATAAGTTCTCTTTAGCTACTTTTCTTCACACAAAGTGGATGATCAAATGCACCACCTAAAGTTGTAACTGGGAGATTTTTCCCTTAATTACCTCATTATATAATTCAGTACTTCTGGGTGGGGATGTCATGCTGAAACACTCCATAATGTGCTTGCACCAAAATACTGAGTGAATATTTTTTCATCCCCTATCAGCTGCTCGGAAGGGATATTTACATTTGGCTGTTTGTTTGAACCAAAGAAGAGTCAGTGGGGCAGCAATGGTAGATGAGAAGTGAATTTGGTCTACCTGGTCATGTGACTTTTCTTGAAAACCTTGACCCTACTTGTGCCTAAATCTAGCATTTACATTTAATGTGATTATTGATATTTTTAGGATTGAGTTTATAATCTTGCTTTTTAAAAATTTGTCCCAATTTGTTTTTATTTCCCATTTCCTCTTTGCCTTGCTTTGTATTAATATTTTTTATGGCTTCATTTTATTGGTTTATTAGGTATACACCTTAATTTGTTTTTGTAGTGTTTACTTTCAGGTTTATCATATACACCTTTAACTTATCATAGTCTACTTTCAAGTGATATTGTGTAACTTCATATATATCATAAGAGCCTTACAATAATGTACATCTGTTTCTCCCTTTCTGGCCTTTATACATTTTTCTTTTTACATATGTTATAAACCCACAAATAGTCCATGATCTTTCAGGGAGATATAAATAAAAATTTTAAAGTCATGTATTTAACCGGGTAGTTGCCATTTCTGGTGTTCTTCATTCCTTTGTGTAGATCCGGTTTTTATCTCGTGTAACTTATTTTTGGCTAAAAGACTTCGTTTAACATTTTCGTGTAGTATAGATCTGCTGGTGATGGATTCTTTTAACTTTTGTATGCCTGAAAACATCTTATTTTGCCTTCATTTTCGAACAATATTTTTGCCAGGTATAGGATTCTAAGTTGACAGTTTTTATTTTCTTTCAATAATTTAAAGATGCTGCTTCACTATCTTCTTTCATTGTCCCCAGTGAGAAATCTGATACCATCCTTATATCTCTGTATGTAACATTTGTTTTTCCTCTAGCTGCTTTTTAAGATTTTCTTATCACTAGCATCGAGCAATTTGATTACAATGTGCCTTGGTATCATTTTCTTCATGTTTGTTTTATTTGGAATTCACTGAGTTTCTTGAATCTGTGGGTTTACAGTCCTCATTAAGTTTGGGTAGTTTTTGGCCGTTTTTGCTTCAAATATTTTTCTGCTCCACCCCCTTCATTTGGGAACTCCAATTATTTCTACATTAGGCCACTTGAAGTTGTTCCATAACTCATTGATCTCTTCATTTAAATTATTTTTCTATTTTATTTTGGATAGTTCCTATTGCTCTGCCTTCAAGTTTATTAGTTTTTTTCTGCAATATGTAACATTTTCTTACTCTCATCCTGCTTATTTTTCTTCTCAAACATTGTAGTTTTCCTCTCTAGAAGTTTGATATGAATTTTTAAATATATTCCATATCTGTAGGAATATAGTTACAATAACTGTTTTAATATCCTCCTCTGCTAATTCTAGCATCTGTATTTGTTCTGGGTTGGGTTTGACTGATTGATTTTTCTCATTGTGGGGTGTATTTTCTTGCTTCTTTGTATATGTCTGATAATCTCTTTTTGGATGTCAGACATTATGATTTTTACCTAGTTGGGTACTGGATAATTCTGAATTCCTGTAAGTTGTCTTGAGCTTTGTTCTGGGCTGCAGCTACTTGGAAACAGCTTGATCCTTTCTAGTATTGCTTTTATGAATTGTTAGCAGGCCCAGAGCAGTGCTCAGTCTAGGACTAATTATTCTCCACCACTAAGGCAATACCTTCTTGAGTACTCAACTTAATTCCCTGTTAATCATGAGTTTTTTCAGTCTGGCTAGGGTGAGGAAGCACTATTCCCGGCCCCATGTGAGCACCAGACATTGTTTTCTAATACTTTGGGATGATTCTTTTCCCAGCCTATGCATGCACTGCTTAGTGACCTGCTAAATACTCAAAGGGGACCCTCTGAAGTTCTCCCCAGTTCTCTCTCTTTGAAGAGCTCTCCTCTTGGGTCTTCTGTGTCATCAATTCTAACTGCCTTGGTCTGTCCGCACTCTTCACTCCACAGCTTAATCTCAGAGTTTTCAGACCTGTTTCTCACTACCCCTTCCCCATGCCATAATCTGGAAACTCTCTCTAGGCAGTAAGTTGGAGGAATCATATGGCTTACCTTATTTGTTTCCTGTCTCACAGGGAATCGCTGTCCTTTGTTTCTTGACATCAGTGTCTTAAATACTGTAGTTTCCTGTACTTTGTCTGATAGTTTTTTTTTTGTTTGTTTCAGAGGGAAGGTAAATATGGCCTTTTTACTCCCTCCTGCCAGAAGAAGAAGTTAGAGCAACTTTTTGAAAGCATGACTGAAGCTCAAGCTGGAAGATAATAGCCTGTAAGTTTGAAACACCATCCTTCTGGATACAGCATACATCTAAATCAGTAGTCATCATATGGTGCTTTATCCTCAATAAATAGAATAAATGGGCTTAGGAGCCGAAGGACGGAAGTAGGAGGGAGTAGCTCTGCTTAACATCACTCCTGGTGACCCATTTGGGGAATTTTACTTCCCATCTGCACAACTCTGAGCCCTGCAGGTTTAGAGATGCAGACTATTTCTACCAGGGTACATTGCAAAAATCGTTAAAAATTTAAGCTATGGCTTCCATCCTGTTATTTTGGTCTCCTTGTGTGAAACAACTATCATTTAAGGAAAGTCAGCACCATCCTGATGGTGGTAATTGGCCATGCTTATCAAGAGGAGGCAAGACTGCTCTTTATATGAAACAGGCAGGGAAGAATTTGCTTGGCAAACAGATTATTCCCTAGGACCACTCTTGGTACTCCTCTTCCCAGTTCTCATAGTAAATGAAAAATAAAACAGCAGCCACAGTCTAAGAAGAGCAAGGTAATCAGGGGCTCAAAATCCCTCAGGGACAAGAATATGTATCAATAGGATTCAGTGATTAATTGCATGTGATGTGTGAGAAGAGAAGATTTAAGGATCATTGCATGATTTCTGGCCTAAGTATCTAGAAGAATTGAGTTATTTCCTGGGTTAGGAAGGACATTGAGAGAAATAAATTTCAAAGAGGATCAGAAATCAAGTTTTGACCATGTTACTTTTGGGATACCTAATAGATATCAAAATAGATCTTTCAAATAGGCAATTGGAATGAGCAATGGAGTACAGAAGAAGTTTGTAAGTTGCTTAACATGTCACTACAGAAATATAGGGAGATTTTCAGAGTGCTGCTTGGGTTCAGGGGGTGTGTCTCTCACAAATAGCACAGGACATGCCATATTTGGGAAGCCAGAATGCATCTTCATGTGGCATCTGTCCCTTATTTGGTACATCTGCACTCATATTTTTCCCCTCGCAACCTCTCTCTTTTCCCTCGCCTCCTACCACCCTTAGCTTTTCAAGGGAAATATTACAAATATTCGTTCAAGCAAGTATTCTTTGCCCATTTTGGGTGTCTGAGAAAGCCTGTGGTGATGGCTTTTAGCTGAGGCATTTTTCTGAGAAATAGAACATGGACTTCCTTGGGCATGGTGTCATTCAGCACAAAAAGAGCTTGTTCAGAAATAGAACAAAACAAAACCCCCCAAATCCCTTCTCTCTCTAGAACATCCCCCCAGCCCTCTGCCATTTTTTTCCATTACCCACTCCTCTTCAGATCTAATGCCATCTCTTGGAAAATCTGTTGATCTACTGGGAGGTTTCAATATCAAGCCATGGCCATCAGATCTTTACACACCAGTCCAGTCCGTTGATGAGGAGACTGGGACCTGAGCAGGGTTTTACAACCCTCAGCTTCAGTTTTCAGCATTTGCAAAATAAAAGATTTGGACTAGATCATATCCAAGGACGTTTCCAACTTTACAATTGTATTAACTATAAAATAATTTAAATGGGTCAGGAAACTTCAATGTTAATTTGAACCAAATGCAAAGCTAGGCATAGTTTATATCAATCTCTAATTATAATCTTCTAAGAACTGAATTAGCAACCAGAAGATTCTTGGCACTCCTGGAATCAGCAACAGTGACCTTTTAGCTTTGGCAAGTAACCTGAAATGTGGTCTCTAAAGAAATAAGCAAAAAAACATTTACCTATTTCAGGGGAGTCTTGAAGATTTTATTTGTTAATTCTTTTTAAGTGCTTTGACTCAGAAAAGAATAATAGACCATCAGTACTAAGGGTTATCATTTAGGTTTATGAGATTGGGTTTCCATTTGATGTGCATAATGATTTCTGGGTTCTTATTGTGAAGGGTTGGCAAAGATGCCAAAAACTGACTGACTCCACACAGAGTTGCCTTTTTTTAAAATTAGCATTCTAAAAATATCAATCATTGAACCAACTTTTAAAAATAAACTAATTTATTCCAGCAGTAAATGGAAATTATTTTTAATAATATTAAAATAATTCTTCTCCCATGATAATAACTGTTAATATATTAAAAATAACCTCATGCTTACGGTACATGAGAATTTCTGAGAAATATCAGAAAGAGCCAATGGAAGGGCTAGAAAAAAACAAGAATAGAGTGAGAAGAATTATTTTGAAAGGGTTAGTTTTCCCATGTAGAGTTAAACTAAGGATCTAAATAATGCCTTTGGAACTAGAAAACTTGAGGAGAGATAACAAAGGGTTAAATTAAATATCCTAGTCATTTATATAAGTAATTGAAATCTAGTCATCTAAAGTAGAAATAACCTAAGAGACTGTATTAGTTAAGTATATAATCTCATAAAATAAGTTATCAAATTACCACATGGATAAAATCACAATTTCAAATAGTTATCTTAAACAAAAAATTATGTAATTATTTTTAAAAAATATTTTTGCCAATAATATGCTTACTGCCTGTAAAACACTGACAAAACTTTTAGTCATAGGAAAGGTGTGCTTTCCAACAGAATAAATTTTCCATGTGGTTTTTCTCCTGTAGTGCATCTTTGTGGAATTCTTTAAACAGGAAGTAAAAGAAAGTGAAATACCATTAGATAACTACTCTTTAAAAAACCAATCATTGATACCTTCCATTTTCTACTTCTGGATACGCAAAAAAGGAAAAAAAAATTCATTACATTACTTTATAGATAAATTAAAAAGCTATGTTCTAGACATGAAAAAGAGGTTTAAACCAAATGAAAAGCATTCTTTTGATCACGTGGCTGGCCATTTATCTACCACCTTCTGAATTTCCATTAAATAAACAGGGTGTTATTTTATTAAGAATACGTGCATAGATTTATGTAACAAGGTGTACATTCAATTGAAAATCAAAACAAGTAGCAGATGGTTTTGTTTTAACCCAAGAGACCACTCACTGAACCAGCTCAGAATGAAAACCTCCTGTATCCAGGTTGAAGATATGGTATTTGGGATTCCTACCCCAATGCCTATCTAAATATCCAAATAGAAGAGGATGAGAAAGGTGGATCAGTGCAAATTGACATCTAATCATCATCATCCCAGTGATTTTCCACTTTATTTGTGCTTGCTCTAGGCCAGGAGCAATGAGATGGTCAGATATATATAATCCGGAGAACAGTAATGTATAGTGTAAGCATACTTCTCATTAGCTATAATGACTCATTTACACCCAAAGTCTCATTCAAATTAAAAGGCTGATATCTTTGCCTTTTGTTTTTTCAGAAGAATATTAGTATGTCTCTCTTTTAAGGAAATATACTACTCAAATTAAAATTATCAAAATATTAGAGGTAATGTTTTCATATTACAAACATAGTTTTCAACATACATAAGAGATCATTTGAATGTAGTATTTACAACATAACAATTTCATTATCCTAATGAAATGCCATACCTTAACTGGCAAACTCTACCAAAGACCAACCTATTCAGAGGAGAGAAGAAATGAGCTTGAAGATGTGTCCCTGACCCTTCTCTCTTAGCCTTCCTGGAGCATTATTTTCACTCAGCAGTTCACTGGGGAACAGATGGGGGTCAGTTCTGCTCTTAATCAGTCCACTATGATTTCATGTAGTACTATAATTTTATGTAGAATACTCATTGCTACAAAATTTGACTACTAAGAAAAACAGTGATACACACTGAAGTTTATTGTAAAGGTAGTCAACTATTAAAAAATAATCTGGTGCAGGCAAAATTAATTAACTAATTAATTTAAAAAATAGGGGAAATTTCTCCGGTTCTCCGTCCCCACAGGCGTGAAGATTTGGAGGCACCTCCAGTGCGAGGGCTTTTAAACCACCACCCCTCTCCTGATCCCTATGGAAGGAAAAGCCAACCCAGCTGGGATGGGGGAGTCAAGGAAAAGCCTCTGGACTTGTGTGCATCACATCCTTGACTTTGGATTTTAAGAATACGAGAGAGAATTAACCGCGTTGCAAGAGAATCCACTGGAGAATGTTTCAAGATGTAGAATCCTTATATGTGAAGTATCCCAAATGAAGCTGGAGCATCCACATTGAAATTGCTTCATGTTGTAGAACTGAAGACTGCCACTGGAAAGCTGCATCATGAGCTGCTTGGGCTTCTAAAGTGTCCAATGGATTTTTAATTACATAAGGATTAGAACCAAGATGGCAGAGTAGAAGGACATGCTCTCACTCCCTCTTGCGAGAGCATTAGGATCTCAACTAACTGATGCACAATCATTGAAAGGAGGACACTGGAACTCACCAGAAAAGATACTCCACGTCCAAGGACAAAGGAGAAGCCACAGTGAGATGGTAGAGGGGACACAATCACAGTAAAATCAAGTCCCATAACTGCTGGGTGGGTGACTCACAGACTGAAGAACACTTATACCACAGAAGTTCACCCACTGGAGTGAAGCTTCTGAGCCCCACGTCAGGCTTCCCAACCTGGGGGTCCGGCAATGGGAAGAGGAATTCCTAGAGAATCAGACTTTGAGGGCTACTGGGATTTGAATGAGGACTTCAACAGAACGGGGGGAAACAGAGATTCCACCCTTGGAGGGCACACACAAAATGGTGTGCACATCAGGACCCAGGGGAAGGAGCAATGACCCCAGGGGAGACAGAACCAGACCTACCTGCTAGTGTGGAGGGTCTCCTGCAGAGTGGGGGGAGGCTGTGGCTCACCGTGGGGACAAGGACACTGGCAGTAGAAGTTCTGGGAAGTAATACTTAGCATGAGTCCTCCCAGAGACCACCATTACCCCACCAAATAGCCCAGGTAGGCTCCACTGTTGGGTTGCCTCAGGCCAAACAACCAACAGGGAGGGAACCCAGCCCCACCTACCAGCAGTCAAGCAGAATAAAGTTTTACTGAGCTCCGCCCACCAGAGCAACAGTCAGCTCTACCCATCACCAGTCGTTCCCATCAAGAAACTTGCATAAGCCTCTTAGATAGCCTCATCCACCAGAGGGCAGACAGCAGAAGCAAGAAGAACTACAATCCTGTGGCCTGTGGAACAAAAACCACATTCACAGAAAGATAGACAAGATGAAAAGGCAGAGGGCTATGCACCAGATGAAGGAACAAGATTAGACCCCAGAAAAACAACTAAATGGAGATAGGCAACCTTCCAGAAAAAGAATTCAGAATAATGATAGTGAAGATGATCCAGAACCTTGGGAAAAGAATGGAGGCAAAGACTGAGAAGATGCAAGAAATGTTTAACAAAGACCTAGAAGAATTAAAGAACAAACAAACAGAGATGAACAATACAATAACTGAAAACTACACTAGAAGGAATCAAGAGCAGAATAACTGAGGCAGAAGAACAGATAAGTGACCTGGAAGACAGAATGGTGGAATTCACTGCTGAAGAACAGAATAAAGAAAAAGAATGAAAAGAAGTGAAGACAGCGTAAAAGACCCTTGGGACAACATTAAATGCAACATTCGCATTATAGGGGTCCCAGAAGAAGAATATAGAGAGAAAGGACCAGAGAAAATATTTGAAGAGATTATAGTTGAAAACTTCCCTAACATGGGAAAGGAAATAGGCACCCAGGTCAAGGAAGTGCAGAGAGTTCCAGGCAGGATAAACCCAAGGAAAAACACTCCGAGACACATAGTAATCAAATTGACAAAACTTAAAGAAAAAGAAAAATTATTAAAAGCAGCAAGGGAAAAACGACAAATAACATACAAGGGAACTCCCATAAGGTTAACAGCTGATTTCTCAGCAGAAACTCTACAAGCCAGAAGGGAGTGGCATGATATACTTAAAGTGATGAAAGGGAAGAACCTACAGCCAAGATTACTCTACCCGGCAAGGATCTCATTCAGATTCTATGGAGAAATCAAAAGCTTTACAGACAAGCAAAAGCTAAGAGAATTCATCACCACCAAACCAGCTCTACAACTGATAAAGGAATTTCTGTAAGTGGGAAACACAAGAGAAGAAAAGGACCTACAAAAACAAACCCAAAACAATTAAGAAAATGGTCATAGGAACATACATATCGATAATTGCCCTAACCGTGAATAGATTAAATGCTCCAACCAAAAGACACAGGATGGCTGAATGGATACAAAAACAAGACACATATATATGCTGTCTACAAGAGATCCACTTAGACCTAGGGACACATTCAGACTGAAAGTGAGGGAATGGAAAAAGATATTCCATGCAAATGGAAATCAAAAGAAAGCTGGAGTAGCAATACTCATATCAGATAAAATAGGGGAAGAGGGGGAAGGGGGGAGGGGGGAAGATGGTGGAAGAGTAAGACGTGGAGATCACCTTCCTCCCCACAGACACATCAGAAATACATCTACACGTGGAACGACTCCTACAGAACACCCACTGAACGCTGGCAGAAGACCTCAGACCTCCCAAAAGGCAAGAAACTCCCCACGTACCTGGGTAGGGCAAAAGAAAAAAAGAAAAAACAGAGACAAAAGAATAGGGATGGGACCTGTACCAGTGGGAGGGAGCTGTGAAGGAGGAAAGGTTTCCACACACTAGGAAGCCCCTTCACGGGCGGAGACTGCGGGTGGAGGAGGGGGGAAGCTTTGGAGCCACGGAGGAGAGCGCAGCAACAGGCGTGCAGAGGGCAAAGCGGAGAGATTCCCGCACAGAGGATTGGTGCCGACTGGGACTCACCAGCACGAGAGGCTTGTCTGCTCACCCGCCGGGACGGGCGGGGCTGGGAGCTGAGGCTCCGGCTTCGGTCGGATCCCAGGGAAAGGACTGGCGGCGTGAACACAGCCTGAAGGGGTTAGTGCGCCACGGCTAGCCGGGAGGGAGGCCAGGAAAAGGTCTGGAGCTGCCGAAGAGGCAAGAGACTTTTTCTTGCTTCTTATTGTTTCCTGGTGCGCAGGGAGAGGGGATTAACAGCACGGCTTAAGGGAGCTCCAGAGATGGGTGCGAGCTGCGGCTATCAGCGTGGACCCCAGAGATGGGCACGAGATGCTAAGGATGCTGCTGCCGCCACCAAGAAGCCTGTGTGCGAGCACAGGTCACTATCCACACCTCCCTTCCGGGGAGGCTGTGCAGCCCACCACTGCCAGGGCCCCGAGATCCAGGGACAACTCCCCCAGAAGAACGCACGGCATGCCTCAGGCTGGTGCAATGTCATGCCGGCCTCTGCTGCCGCAGGCTCACACCGCATCCGTACCCCTTCCTCCCCCCGGCCTGAGTAAGCCAGAGACCCCAAATCAGCGGCTCCTTTAACCCCGTCCTGTCTGAGCGAAGAACAGACACCCTTAGGCGACCTACACGCAGAGGCGGGGCCAAATCAAAAGCTGAGCCTGGGAGCTGTGCGAACAAAGAAGAGAAAGGGAAATCTCTCCCAGCAGCCTCAGAAGCAGCGGATTAAATCTCCACAATCAACTTAATATACCCTGCATCTGTGGAATACCTGAGTAGACAACAAATCATCCCAAAATGAGGAGGTGGACTTTGATAGCAAGATATATTATTTTTTCCCCTTTTCCTCTTTTTGCAAGTGTGTATTATGTGTATGCTTCTGTGTGAGATTCTGTCTGTATAGCTTTGCTTTCACCATTTGTCTTAGGCTTCTGTCCGTTCGTTGTTTTTTTTTACTTAAAAAAAATTTTTTTCGTAATAATTATTTTTTATTTTAATAACTTTATTTTATCTTACTTTATTTTATTTTATCCTCTTTCTTTCTTTCTACTTTGTCTCCCTTTTATTCTGAGCCATGTGGATGAAAGGCTCTTGGTGTTACAGCCAGGAGTCAGTGCTGTGCCTCTGAGGTGGGAGAGCCAACATCAGGACACTGGTCCACAAGAGACCTCCCAGCTCCACGTAATATCAAATGGTGAAAATCTCCCAGAGATCTCCATCTCAACACAAGCACCCAGCTTCACTCAATGACCAGCAAGCTACAGTGCTAGACACCCTATACCAAACAACTAGCAAGACAGGAACACAACCCCACCCATTAGCAGAGAGGCTGCCTAAAATCATAATAAGGCCACAGACACCCCAAAACACAACACCAGATATGGACCTGCCTACCAGAAAGACAAGATCCAGCCTCATCCACCAGAACACAGGCACTAGTCCCCTCCACCAGGAAGCCTACACAACCCACTGAACCAACTTTAGCCATGGGGACAGACACCAAAAACAAAGGGAACTACGAACCTGCAGCCTGCAAAAAAAGGAGACCCCAAACACAGTAAGTTAAGCAAAATGAGAAGACAGAAAAACACACAGCAGTTGAAGGAGCAAGATAAAAACCCACCAGACCTAACAAATGAAGAGGAAATAGGCAGTCTACCTGAAAAAGAATTCAGAATAATGATAGTAAAGATGATCCAAAATCTTGAAATAGAGAAAATGCAAGAAACATTTAATAAGGACCTAGAAGAACTAAAAAGGAAAAAAGCAACAATGAACAACACAATAAATGAAATTAAAAATTCTCTAGAAGGGATTAATAGCAGAATAACTGAGGCAGAAGAATGGATAGGTGACCTGGAAGATAAAATAGTGGAAATAACTACTGCAGAGCAAAATAAAGAAAAAAGAATGAAAAGAACTGAGGACAGTCTCAGAGATCTCTGGGACAACATTAAACACACCAATATTCGATTTATAGGGGCTCCAGAAGAAGAAGAGAAAAAGAAAGGGACTGAGAAAATATTTGAAGAGATTATAGTTGAAAACTTCCCTAATATGGGAAAGGAAATAGTTAAGCAAATCCAGGAAGCACAGAGAATCCCATACAGAATAAATCCAAGGAGAAACATGCCAAGACACATATTAATCAAACGGTCAGATAAAACAGACTTTAAAATAAAGAATGTTACAAGAGACAAGGAAGGACACTACATAATGATCAGGGGATCAATCCAAGAAGATATAACAATTATAAATATATATGCAACCAACACAGGAGCACCTCAATACATAAAGCAACTGCTAACAGCTCTAAAAGAGGAAAACGACACTAACACAATAATAGTGGGGGACTTTAACACCTCACTTACACCAATGTACATCATCAAAAATGAAAATAAATAAGGAAACAGAAGCTTTAAATAACACAATAGACCAGATAGATTTAATTGATATTTATAGGATATTCCATACAAAAACAGCAGATTACACTTTCTTCTCAAGTGCACACAGAACTTTCTCCAGGATAGATCATATCTTGGGTCACAAATCAAGCCTCAGTAAATTTAAGAAAATTGAAATCATATCAAACATCTTTTCTGACTACAACTCTATGAGATTAGAAATCAATTACTGGAAAAAACCGTAAAAAACGCAAACACAGTGAGGCTAAACAATACGTTACTAAATAACCAAGAGATCAGTGAAGAAATCAAAGAGGAAATCAAAAAATACCTAAAGACAAATGACAATGAAAACACGATGATCCTAAACCTATGGGATGCAGCAAGAGCAGTTCTAAGAGAGAAGTTTATAGCTATACAAGCCTACCTCAAGAAACAAGAAAAATCTCAAAAAAACAATCTAACCTTACACCTAAAGGAACTAGAGAAAGAAGAACAAACAAAACCCAAAGTTAGCAGAAGGAAAGAAACCATAAAGATCAGAGCAGAAATAAATGAAAGAGAAACTAAGAAAACAATAGCAAAGATAAATAAAACTAAAAGCTGGTTGTTTGAGAAGATAAACAAAATTGATAAACCATTAGCCAGACTCATCAAGAATAAGAGGGAGAGCACTCAAATCAATAAAATTAGAAATGAAAAAGAAGTTACAACAGACACCGCAGAAATACAAAGCATCCTAAGATACTACTACAAACAACTGTATGCCAATAAAATGGACAACCTGGAAGAAATAGACAAATTCTTAGAAAGGTATAACCTTCCAAGACTGAACCAGGAAGAAATAGAAAATATGAACAGACCAATCACAAGCAATGAAATTGAAACTGTGAGTAAAAATCTTCCAACAAACAAAAGTCCAGGACCCGGTAGCTTCACAGGTGAATTCTATCAAATATTTAGAGAAGAGCAAAAAGCGATCCTTCTCAAACTCTGCTAAAAATTGCAGAGTAAGGAACACTCCCAAACTCATTCTATGAGGCCATCATCACCCTGATACCAAAACCAGACAAAGATACTACAAAAAAAGAAAATTACAGACCAATATCACTGATGAATACAGATGCAAAAATCCTCAACAAACTACTGGCAAACAGAATCCAACAACATATTAAAAGGATCATAAAACATGACCAAGTGGGATTTATCCCAGGGATACAAGGATTTTTCAATATACGCAAATCAATCAATGTGATACACCATATTAACAAATTGAAGAATAAAAGCCATATGATTATCTCAATAGATGCAGGAAAAGCTTTTGGCAAAATTCAACACCCATTTATGATAAAAACTCTCCAGAAAATGAGCATAGAGGGAACCTACCTCAATATAATAAAGGCCATATATGACAAACCCACAGCAAACATCATTCTCAATGGTGAAAAATTGAAAGCATTTCCTCTAAGATCAGGAACAAGACAAGGATGTCCACTCTCACCACTATTATTCAACATAGTTATGGAAGTCCTAGCCACAGCAATCATAGAAGAAAATTATAACTATATATGGGAAAGGATGTTCACCAGACATTGTTGTTATCATTTTGCAATATATACAAGTATCAAATTATTAGTTGTACACCTGAAACAAATATAACATTATATGTCAATTATACCTCAGAAGTATTAATGACAGGTTGTATGATCCTGCCTTTGATGACTTTTGACTGTGGAAGAGTAACTGTGCATGCAAGTTGAATCTAGGTAGAATAAAGGAGACAGGAAAGCTTTATGCATCCAAAAAAATAAAAATAATATAAATGGTGTGGGGGATAATACACTGAGAAATATATTCTCTCTCTTCTATAGGAATGCTACCCTAGTTGTATGTGAGCGTTGTAGTAAATGCTTATAAATATATGACAGTGGCAGATGCTGTCAGTGTTCCACCCATATCCTCTCTGATCTCTTTAGAATGCTTATGCACAACAGCTCTCAATGTGCTTTTCCTGCCCATAGCCAGAACCTGCATCTCCTCGTGGGGGCAGGGGGACTGTTCTGGCTGTTGGAACTCTGCTTGCACAGAGATGCAGAAGTGCCAGGATTCATGTCACCTTAGATGCAGCTCCTAAATATTGACTGATGGCAGCATGATAATACTCCAACGCCTTTGTCCCTAATCAGGACACTTTGAATATGATGTATACTGTTTTCTGAGGTCCTCTGGGGGCCTGAGCAGTTACTCTCTTTAAAAATTGTCCCCCTTTGGCCTCCCTCCCTGGTCATATGTCCCCACTCCCTTACCAGTTTTTCCTAGAAACATTTCCTAATAAATCCAGCCAAGATTGAAAAATCAGAAACAATATATTCAGATGGAAAGGCAGATTAATACCACGCTCAAAGACTTAATGAACGCTGGCAAGGTGTTTCCCAACACATTCCCTCTAAATTCACCAGTCTGGTACCCACAAAAAACAAATGAATCATAGTAGGTGATTGGGAACCACAGTAAATTAACCAAGCTGCAATAACTATGAAATGTTTACTACAACATATTAACTTTTATTTATTTATTATTTTTTTTGGCTGCACTGTGTGGCATGTGGAACTTCCCCAGCCAGCGATTAAACCCGAGCCTCCTGCAGTGGAAGCGTGGAGTTTTAACCACCAGGGAAGTCCAAACACTACTTCTGATAGTTGATATGCAGCGATGGATCTGGCTAATGAATTACTTAAAGCACCCAACTATAAGAAATGTTAGAACCAGTTTCTCTTTCACTTGGAATAGACAGTGGTACACATGGTCACATCCCTAGTCTAATCCCAAGACTATCTTGACCTTCTCACCCACTAATCAGTGGCCCTGAAAGACTGTGATAAGGGAAAAATCTTACATTGGGCAGAACTTTAAGCAGTACATATGGTCATTCATTTTGTGGGGAGAAAGAAGTAGCCTAAGTTAAAAATATGCATGAGCTTCTGGGAAATGGCAAATGAGTTGGCCAAGACTAGAAGGAACAAGATTGGAAGATAGAAGAAAAGTCTGTCTCATACTACAGTATTATTGTATTTCCATCAATTTCTCCCTTCATCTCTGTATTTGTTTTATGTATTTGGGTAATCCTATTTTGGGTACATATATGTTAATGAGTATAATATCCTCTTCTTGTATTGATCCTTTTATCATTATACAGTGTTCTTCTTTATCTTTCTTTATGGCCTTTGTTTTAAAGTCTGTTTTGTCTGGAGTATTGCTACCCCCGCTTTCTTGTTATTTACACTTGTATGAAATATCTTTTTTCCATCCCCTCACTTTCAATCTATGTGTGTCCTTTGCCCTAAAGTGGGTTTCTTGTAGGCAATATATTGTACGCTATTGTTTTTTTATCCAATCTGCCAGTCTATGTCTTTTGATTGAAGCACTTAGTCCATTGACATTTAAGGTAATTATTGATAGATATGTATTTACTGCCATTTTAAACCTTGTATTCCAGTTGCTTTTGTATTTTTTCTTTGTTTATTTCCTTTTCTTTTTGTTTTCTTTTGTGGTTTGATGGTTTTCTTTTGTATTATGCTTGTGTTCTCTTCTTTTTGGTTTTTGTGAATCTATTGTATATTTTTGATTTGTGGTTACCCTGTTTTTCAAGTATGTTAACGCATTACTATATCTACTTGCTTTAGACTGGTAGTCATACAGGCTCAAACACATTCTAATGAAAGGAAATCTACATTTTCTTACTCTTCTCCACATTTTATGATTTTGATGCCTTCCTTTACATCTTCACGTTTATCCTTTTGCTGTTCATTGTAGTTATCATCGCTTTCTCAAATTTTTTTTAAAATTTTGTTTTAATCTGTGTACTGACCTATTTAAGTGATTTACTTTACAATTGTGATTTTCTCTTTCCTATAGATTCTTGTTTCTTTTCTATATAAAGAAGACCTTTCAATATTTCTTTTAGGATAGATTTAGTATTGCTGTATTCTTTTAGTTTTTGCTTGTCTGAGAAACTCTTTATCTCTCTATTCTAAATGATAATCTTGCTGGGTAGAGTATCTGAGTTTGCAGGTTTTTCCCTTTCAGGACTTTGAATATATCTTGCCAATCCCTTCTGGCCTGCAACATTTCTGCAGAGGAATCAGCTAATAACCTTATGGGGGTTCCCTTGTAATTAACTCTTTGTTTTTCTCTTGCTGCCTTTAGAATCCTCTATTTAACTTTTGCCATTTTAATTATAATATGTCTTGGTGTAGGTCTGTTAGGCTTATCTTGGTTGGGACTCTCTTTTCTTCTTGTACCTGGATATCTGTTTCCTTCTTTAGGTTTGGGAAGTTTTCAGCCATAATTTCTTCAAATACATTTTTGATTCCCTTTTCCCTTTCTTTTCCTTCTGGGATCCCTATTATGCATAGATTGAGATGCTTTATATTGTCTCATAGGCCTCATATATTTCTTTCATTTTTTTTGTTTGTCTTTCTGTCTGCTGTTCTAATCGGGTGATTTCCATTATTCTATTTTCCAGATCACTTATTCATTCTTCTGCATTATCCTGTTTGCTATTTATTGCCTTTAGCTCAGCTTTTGTCTCAGCAAATAAGTTTTCTAATTTTAATTGGCTCCTCTTCATAATTTCTAGCTCCTTTTTACAGTAATCTGCATTTCTATCAATAACCTTTCTTAATTCCTTCAGTGTTTTCATTACCTCAGGAGTTGGTAGACTGGACAGGTCTGTTTCATTGTTTGCTCCTTCAGTGGAATTCTCTTGGTCCTTTAATTGGAAGTGGTTTCTCTGCTTCTTCATTTTACTTATATTTGTCTGACTCTATGAGTTTAGGAGAAAGTTATCTACTGTGGTCTTGAAGGGCTGTTTTTAGTGTGGGAGTGTCCCTGTGTAGCCTCCATGAATCTAACATTTTTGGGGCAAGGGCTGTTTTTAGTATGGATGCCTGCCATGTCTTTCCTCGGTGTGTGCTGGCCATCGTCCCCTTGATAAGGCATGTGATTTGTGTTACGGTGACCAGAGCCTGTACTGGATGTTGACTGGGGCCTCCTTTTTGCTCTGTGGTTGTCACAGCCTTGTCAGGGGCAGGGTCTGCTCCCCAGTTATTGGAGTAAATGTCCCCCCCCCCCAGATCTGTTTCTGAACTGTAGTGTGAGGTAGGTGAGCCTGGAGTGCTCCCACTGGGGCCACTGAGTATTCCTCTGCAGGAGCTGTCCATGGAGAAGTGTGCTCTGTGGTGTCTCCTGTCACCTGCTTTGCAGGCTCACAAAGTACACTGTTTTGGGCACTGCCCTGAGCCCCACCTCAACTGTGGGAATTCAGGCAATCAGCCTGGTGTCCCTTAGGTGCTGTGCTCCCAAAGCCACTAGCACAGATCCATTGGCACAGAACAGCTGAGGTCAGGCACTGAGACCACAGTAGCCACACACACCAGGACCTGCCATGGGAACTACTGAATAAGCCCAGCACCCAGCTCTACCATTGCATGCACATGCCTGCAGAACCTGCAGCCACTATCACTGGACTTGTCCCAGCCACAGAAGTACCAGTAATCCACTCAGATGTCCAGTAGGCACTGAGTTTATAAAGCTGCTGGCAGTGGTGCATTAATCTATAAATTGCACAGCCTCTGGGACATGGCTCAGATTTCAGCCCTGCTTCCGAAGTCATGTGGTCCCTGGCAATTGGCTTGGATTGCAGCTTTGCCTCCACATGTAGGAAACCCACCAGCACTCATATGCTCCCAGAGGTGGAGCCACGCCCACTATGAGCACACTGAAAATTAGGTTGTTATGGTGGGCCCCACCCCATAAGACTTTAATACCCTACTCACATCAATGGACAGATCTACCAGACAGAAAATCAATAAGGCAACAGAGACCCTAAATTATAGCATATAACAGTTAGACTTAATTGATATTTTCAGGACATTACATCCAAAGAACCATAATACATATTCTTTTCAAGTGCACATGGAACATTCTCTAGCACTGACCATACACTAAGATGCAAAAGAAGCCTCAACAAATTTAAGAGGGTAGAAATTATTTCAGGCATCTGTTCTGACCACAACAGCATGAAACTAGAAATCAACCACATAAAGAGAAACAAGAAAAAAATGACTACGTGGAGACTAAACAACATGCTACTAAAAAACCAATGGGTCAATGATGAAATCAAAGAGGAAATTTAAAAATATCTTGAGACAAATGACAACAAAAACACAACCATACAATATCTATGGGATGCAACAAAAACCGTTCTTAGAGGGAAGTTCATAGCGATACATACCTTCCTCAAAAAGCAAGAAAAGTCTCAAATAAACAACCTAACCTATCACTTAAAATAATTAGAAAGAGAAGGGCAAACAAAACCTAGAGTCAGTAGAAGGAAGGAAATAATAAAGATCAGAGAGGAAATAAATAAAATAGAGATAAAAAAATAGAAAAAAAATCAATAAAACCATAAGCAGGTTCTTTGAAAGGGTTAACAAAATTGACAAACCCCTGGCCAGGCTCACCAAGAAGAAAAAAGAGAGGACCCAAATAAACAAAATAAGAAATGAAAGAAATGAAAATAAGAACCGATACTGCAGACATACAAAAAAATAAAGAGAGAAAGAGAGAGATTACTATGAACAAGTATATGCCAACAAATTGGACAACCTAAGAGAAATGGACAAGTTTCTAGAAACAGAGGGACCTTCAAGATGGCAGAGGAGTAAGACATGGCGATCACCTTCCTCTCCACAAATATTATCAGAACTACATCTACATGTGCAACAACTCCTACAGAACACCCACTGAAATCTGGCAGAAAACCTCAGGCTTCCCAAAAGGCAAGAAACTTCCCACGTACCTGGGTAGGGCAAAAGGAAAAAGAAAAATTAGACACAAAAGAATAGGGACGGGACCTGCACCTCTGGGATGGAGCTGTGAAGGAGGAAGAGCTTCCACACACTAGGAAGCCCCTTCACTGCTGGAGATGGGGGGTAAGCGGGTGGAAATCTTCGGAGCCACACAGGAGAGCACAGCAACGGTGTGCAAAGGACAAAGCAGAGAGATTCCCACACAGAGGATCAGTGCCGACCAGCACTCACCAGCCTGATAAGCTTGTCTGCTCACCTTCCAACGCAGGTGGGGTCTGGGAGCTGAGGCTCGGGCTTCAGAGGTCAGATCCCAGGGAGAGGACTGGGGTTGGCTGTATGAACACAGCCTGAAGGGGGCTAGTGCACCACAGCTAGCTGGGAGGGCGTCCAGGAAAAAGTCTGGAACTGCCTAAGAGTCAAGAGACCATTGTTTCAGGGTGCATGAGGAGAGGGGATTCAGAGCTCTGCCTAAACAAGCTCCAGAAATGGGCAGGAGCCGCGGCTATCAGCGCGGATATCAGAGATGGGCATGAAACGCTAAGGCTGCAGCTGCAGCCACCAAGAAGCATGTATACAAGCACAGGTCACTATTCACACCTCCCCTCCCGGGACCCTGCACAGCCCACCACTGCCAGGATCCCATGATCCAGGGACAACTTCCCACGGAGAACACACAGCATGCCTCAGGCTGTTGCAACATCACGCTGGCCTCTGCTACCGCAGGCTCGCCCCGTATTCAGTACCTCTCTCTCCCCCCAGCCTGAGTGAGCCAGAGACAGCTAATCAGCTGCTAATTTAACCCCGTCCTGTCTGGGCAAGGAACAGATGCCCTCAGGTGACCTACATGCAGAGGCAGGGCCAAATCCAAAGCTGAACCTCAGGACATGTGCGAAAAAATAAAAGAAAGGGAAATTTCTTCCAGCAGCCTCAGGAGCAGCAGATGAAATCTGCACAATGAACTTGATTTACCCTTCATCTATGAAATTTCTGGATAGACAATGAATCATCCCAAAATTGAGACTGTGGACTTTGGGAGCAACTGTAGACTTGGGGTTTGCTTTCTGCATCTAATTTATTTCTGGTTTGATGTTTAACTTAATTTAGTATTTAGAGCTTATTATCATTGGTAGATTTATTGAAATGGTTGCTCTCTTCTTTTTTTTAATATATATATACACATATATATATATATATTTTTTTCCTTTTTCTCTTTTCGTGAGTGTGTATGTGTATGCTTCTTTGTCTGATTTTGGCTGTAGAACTTTCCTTTTACCATCTGTCCTAGGGTACTGTCTGTATGGGTTTTTTCCTTTGTTTTTATTTTTAGTATAGTTTTTAGCGCTTGTTATCATTGGTGAATTTGTTTTTTGGTTTGGTTGCTGTATTCTTTAATTTTTCTTTTTTACTTTTTAAAAAAATAATATTTGATATTTTTTATTTAAATAACTTTATTTTATTTATTTATTTATTTTCTTTCTTTCTTTTCTCCCTTTACTTCTGAGCCATGTGAATGACAGGGTCTTGGTGCTTTGGCCAGGTATCAACCTAAATCTCTAGGTGGGAGAGCCGAGTTCAGGACATTGGTCCAAAAGAGAACTCCTGGCTCCACGTAATATCAAATAGCAAAATCTCTCCCAGAGATCTCCATCTCAATGCTAAGACCCAGCTACACTCAATGACCAGCAAGCTACAGTGCTAGACACCCCAGGCCAAACAACTAGCAAGACAGGAACACAACCTCACCCATTAGCAGAGAGGCTGCCTAAAATCATAATAAGTTCACAAACACCCCAAAACACACCAACAGATGTGGTCCTGCACACAAGAAAGACAAGATCCAGCCTCATCCACCAGAACACAGGCACCAGTACCCTGCACCAAGAACCATACACAAGCCACTGAATCAACCTCACCCACTGGGGACAGACACCAAAAACAATGGGAACTACAAACCTGCAGCCTGCAAAAAGGAGACCCCAAACACAGTAAGTTAAGCAAAACAAGAAGACAGAGAAATATGCAGCAGATGAAGGAGCAAGGTAAAAACCCACCAGACCTAACAAATGAAGAGGAAATAGGCAGTCAACCTGAAAAAGAATTCAGAGGAATGATAGTAAAGATGATCCAAAATCTTGGAAACAGAATGGAGAAAATACAAGAAACATTCAACAAGAATCTATAAGAACTAAAGAGTAAACCAACAGTGATGAAAAACACAATAACTGAAATTAAAAATAGTCTAGAAGGAATCAATAGCAGAATAACTGAGGCAGAAGAATGGATAAGTGACCTGGAAGATAAAATCATAGAAATAACTACCAGGGAGCAGAATAAAGGAAAAAAGAATGAAAAGAATTGAGGACAGTCTCAGAGACCTCTGGGACAACATTAAACACACAAACATTCAAATTATAGGGGTCCGAGAAGAAGAAGAGAAATAAAAAGAGACTGAGAAAATATTTGAAGAGATTATAGTTGAAAACTTCCCTAATATGGGAAAGGAAATAGTCAAAAACGTCCAGATATCACAGAGAGTCCAATACAGGATAAATCCAAGGAGAAACACACCAAGACACGTATTAATCAAACTATCACTAATTAAATACAAAGAAAACTTATTAAAAGCAGCAAGGGAAAAACAAAAATTAACATACAAGGGAATCCCCATAAGGTTAACAGCTGATTTTGCGGCACAAACTCTGCAAGCTAGAAAAGAGTTGAAGGACATATTTAAAGTGATGAAAGGGAAAAGCCTACACCCAAGATTACTCTACCCAGCAAGGATCTGATTCAGATTCAATGGAGAAGTTAAAACCTTTACAGACAAGCAAAAGGTAAGAGAATTCAGCACCACCAAAACAGCTTTACAACAAATTATAAAGGAACTTCTATAGACAGGAAACACAAGAGAAGGAAAAGACGTATAATAACAAACACAAAACAATTAAGAAAATGGTAATAAGAGCATACATATCAATAACTACCTTAAATATAAATGTATTAAATGCTCCAACTAAAAGACATAGACTGGCTGAATGGATACAAAAACAAGACCCATATATATGCTGTCTACAAGAAACCCACTTCAGACTTAGGGAAAAATACAGACTGAAAGTGATGGGATGGAAAAAGATATTCCTAGCAAATAGAAATCAAAACAAAGCTGGAATAGCAATTCGCATATCTGAAAAAATAGACTTTAAAATAAAGACTATTACAAGAGACAAAGAAAGACACTACATAATGATCAAGGCATCAATGAAGCAAGAAGATATAACAATTGTAAATATTTGTGCACCCAATATAGGAGCACCTCAATACATAAAGCAAATGCTAACAGCAATAAAAGGGGAAATCTACAGTAAAACAATAATACTAGGGGACATTAACACCCTACTTTCACCAATGGACAGATCATCGAAAATGAAAATAAATAAGGAAACACAAGCTTTAAATGATACATTAAACAAGATGGACTTAATTTATATTTATAGGACATTCCATCCAAAAACAACAGAATACACATTTTTCTCAAGTGCTCATGGAACATTCTCCAAGATAGATCATATCTAGGGTCACAAATCAAACCTAGGTAAATTTAAGAAACTTAAAATCGTATGAAGTATATTTTCTGACCACAAGACTATGAGACTAGATATCAATTACAGGGAAAAAAATCTGTAAAAAATACAAACACATGGAGGCTAAACAATACACTACTAAATAACCAAGAGCTCACTGAAGAAATCAAAGAGGAAACCAAAATATACTAAAAACACAAATGACAATGAAAACACGATGACCCAAAACCTATGGGATGCAGCAAAAGCAGTTTTAAGAGGGAAGTTTATAGCAATACAATTCTCCCTCAAGAAACAAGAAACATCTCAAATAAACAACATAAACTTACACCTAAAGCAATTAGAGAAAGAAGAACAAAAAAACTCTGAAGTTAGCAGAAGAAAAGAAATCATAAAGACTAGATCAGAAATAAATGAAAAAGAAATGAAGGAAATGATAGCAAAGATCAATAAAACTAAAAGCTGGTTCGTTGAGAATATAAAAAATTGATAAACCATTAGCCAGACTCATCAAGAAAAAAAGGGAGAAGACTCAGATTAATAGAATTAGAAATGAAAATGGAGAAGTAACAACTGACACTGCAGAAATACAAAAGATCATGAGAGATTACTACAAGCAACAATACACCTATAAAATGCACAACCTGGAAGAAATGGACAAATTCGTAGAAAAGCAAAATCTTCTGAGACTGAACCAGGAATAAATAGAAAATATAAACAGACCCATCACAAGCACTGAAATTAAAACTGTGATTAAAAATCTTCCAAAACAAAAGCCGAGGACTAGATGGCTTCACAGGTGGATTCTATCAAACATTGAGAGAAGAGCTAACACCTATCCTTCTCAAAGTCTTCCAAAATATAGCAGAGTGAGGAACACTCCCAAACTCATTCTACAAGGCTACCATCAACCAGATACCAAAACCAGACAAAGATCTCACAAAAAAAAGGAAAGTACAGGCCAATATCACTGATGAACATAGATGCAAAAATCCTCAACAAAATACTAGCAAACAGAATCCAACAGCACATTAAAAGGATCATACAACATGATCAAGTGGGGTTTATCCCAGGAATGTAAGGATTCTTCAATATATGCAAATCAATGTGATAAACGATATTAACAAATTGAAGGAGAAAAACCATATGATCAACTCAATAGATGCAGAAAGAGCTTTTGACAAAATTTAACATTAATTTATTAAAAACCCTCCAGAAATTAGCCATAGAAGGAACTTACCTCAACATAATAAAGGCCATATATGACAAACCCACAGCAAACATCATGCTCAATGGTGAAAAACTGAAAGCATTTCCACTAAGATCAGGAAAAAGACAAGGTTGCCCAGTCTCACCACTACTATTTGACATAGTTTTGGAAGTTTTAGTCTAAGCAATCAGAGAAGAAAAAGAAATAAAACGAATCCAAATCAGAAAAGAAGTAAAACTGTCTCTGATTGCAGATGACATAATATTATACATAGAGAATCCAAAAGATGCTACCAGAAAATTACTAGAGCCAATTAATGAATTTGGTAAAGTAGCAGGATACAAAATTAGTGCACAGAAATCTCTTGCATTCCTACACACCAATGATGAAAAATCTGGAAGAGAAATTAAGGAAACACTCCCATTTATCATTGCAAAAAAAAAATAAAATACCTAGGAATAAGCCTACCTAAGGAGACAAAAACCTGTATGCAGAAAAATATAAGACACTGATGAAAGAAATTAAAGATGTTACAAAGAGATGGAGAGATATACCATGTTCTTGGATTGGAAGAATCAACATTATGAAAATGACTATAATACCCAAAGTAATCTACAGATTCAATGCAATCCCTATCAAACTACCAATGGCATTTTTCACAGAACTAGAGCAAAATATTTCACAATTTGTATGGAAACACAAATGACCCCTAATAGCCAAAGCAATCTTGAGAATGAAAAATGGAGCTGGAGGAATCAGGCTCCTGGACTCCAGACTATACTACAAAGTTGCAGTAATCAAGCCAGTATGGTACTGGCTCAAAAACAGAATTATAGATCAATGGAACAGGATAAAAAGCCCAGAGATATGCCAACACACATATGGTCACCTTATCTTTGATAAAGGAGGCAAGAATATACAGTGGAGAAAAGACAACCTCTTCAGTAAGTGGTGCTGGGAAAACTGGATAGCTACATATAAAAGAATGAAATTAGAACACTCCCTAACACCATACACAAAAAGAAACTCAAAATGTCTTAAAGACCTAAATGTAAGGCCAGACACTATCAAACTCTTAGAGGAAAACATAGGCAGGACACTCTGTGACATATATCACGGTAAGATCCTTTTTGACCCACCTCCTAGGGAAATGGAAATAAAAACAAAAATAAACAAATGGGACCTAATGAAACTTAAAAGCTTTTGCACAGCAAATGAAACCATAAACAAGACCAAAAGACAACCCTCCGAATGGGAGAAAGTATTTGCTAATGAAGCAACTGACAAAGGATTCGTCTCCAAAATATACAAGCAGCTCATGCAGTTCAATATGAAAAGAACAAACAACCCAATCCAAAAATAGGGAGAAGACCCAAATAGACATTTCTCCAAAGAAGATATACAGATTGCCAACAAACACATGAAAGAATGCTCAACATTGCTAATCATTAGAGAAATGCAAATCAAAACTACAATGAGGTATCACCTCACACCAGTCAGGATGGCCATCATCAAAAATCTACAAACAATAAATGCTGGAGAGGGTGCAGAGAAAAAGGAACCCTTTTGCACTGTTGGTGGGAATGTAAATTGATACAGCCACTATGGAGAACAGTATGGAGGTTCCTCAAAAAACTAAAAATAGAACTACCATACTACCCAGCAATCCCACTACTGGGCATATACCCTGAGAAAACCATAATTCAAAAACAGTCATGTACCACAATGTTCATTGCAGCTCTATTTACAATAGCCAGGACATGGAAGCAACTTAAGTGTCCATCGCCAGATGAATGGATAAAGAAGATACGGCACATATATACAATGGAGTATTACTCAACCATAAAAAGAAATGAAATTGAGTTATTTGTAGTGAAGTGGATGGACCTAGAGTCTGTCATACAGAGTGAAGTAAGTGAGAAAGAGAAAAACAAATACCGTATACTAACACATATATATGGAATCTAAAAAAAAAAAAAAGGTTCTGAAGAACCTAGGGGCAGGGACAAGAATAAAGATGCAGATGTAGAGAATGGATTTGAGGACATGGGGAGGGGGAAGGGTAACCTGGGTGAAGTGAGAGAGTGGCATGGACCTTTATATACTACCATATGTAAAATAGATAGCTAGTGGGAAGTAGCCACATAGCACTGGGAGATCAGCTCCGTGCTTTGTGACCACCTAGAGGGGTGGGATAGGGAGGGTGGGAGGGAGACACAAGATGGACGAGATATGGGGATATATGTATATGTATAGCTGATTCACTTTGTTATAAAGCAGAGACTAATACACCATTGTAAAGCAATTATACTCCAATAAAGATGTTAAAAAATAAATTAATTAATTAAAAAAATAAAGTAAAATGGCCATACCACCCAAAGCAATCTACTGATATAATGTGATCCCTATCAAATTACCCATGACATTTTTCACAGAAGTAGAACAAATAATCCTAAAATTTATATAGAATCATAAAAGACCCAGAATTGCCAAAGCAATCCTGAGGAGAAAAAACAATGCCAGAGGCGTAACTCTCCCAGATTCAGACAGTACTACAAAGGTACCATAATCAAAACATCATGATATTGGCACAAAAACAAGCATATGCATTAATGAAACAGAATATAGAGCCCAGAAATAAACCCCCACATCTATGGTCAACTAATCTTCCACAAATGAGGCAAGAATATACAATGGAGAAAAGACAGTCTCTTCAACAGGTGATGTTGGGAAAGCTGGACAGCCACATGTAAATCCAGGAAGTTAGAACACACCCTCACACTGTACACATATATAAATTCAAAATGGCTTAAAGACTTAAATACAACACATGACACCATAAACCTCCTAGAAAATAATGTAGGCAAAACATTCTGTGACATAAATCATACCAGTGTTTTGTTAAGTCAGTCCCTCAAGGCAATAGAGATAAAAGCAAAAATAAACAAATGGGACCTAATCAAATTAGAAGCCTTTGCACAGCAAAGGAAATCATAAACTTAGAAGCTTTTGCACAGCAAAGGAAATGATAAACAAAACAAAGACAAGACACAGAATGGGAGAAAATATTTGCAAATGATGCGACTGACAAGGGCTAAATTTCCAAAATACACAAACAACACATACAACTCAATAACAAAAAAACCAAACAACCCAATCATAAAAGGGCAGAAGACCTAAATAGACCTTTCTCCAGAGAAGACCTACAGATAGCCAATAGGCACATGAAAAGATGCTCAGCATGGCTAATTATTAGAGAACTGCAAATCAGAGAACTACAATGAGATACCCCCTCACACGGATCAGAATGGCCATCATTAAAAATATACAAGTAACAAATGCTGGAGAGGATGTGGAGAAAAGGGAGCCCCCCATACTGTTGGCTGGAATGTAAATTGACGTAGCCACTATGGAAAACAGTATGGAGGTTCCTTAAAAAACTAAAAATAGAGTTGCCACATGATCTAGCAGTCCCATTCCTGGGCATATATATGGAGAAACCTATAATTCAAAAAATAAATGCACACCACTCTTCATTGCAGCACTATTTACAACAGCCAAGACATGGAAGCAACCTAAATGTCCATTGACAGATGAATGGATAAAGAAGATGTGGTGTATGTGTGTGTATATATATATATATATATATATATATACACACACATACACATACATACAGTGGAATACAACTCAGCCATTAAAAAGAATGAAATAATGTCATTTACAGTGACATGGACGGACCTAGAGATTATCATCTAAGAGAAGTACGTCATAAAGAGAAAGACAAATACCATATGATATCACTTATCCGTGGAAGCTAAAATATGACACGAACTTATTTACAAAACAGAAACAGATTCACAGATATAGAAAACAAATTTATGGTTACCAAAGGGGAAAAGGAGTGGGGGAGGGATAAATTAGGAGTTTGGGATTAGCAGATTTTAAAAAAAGAATAAAATCTGGGAAAAGTCATGTGGATATACATGTATACCTGTGGGAGTAGACACCAAGTGTGTACATTTTTGTTTCACGTATTAATGCCCACAAGAGATAGCCACTGTAGGGTAGCTACTATACACTGAAGTAGACAGGAAAATTCATCTGAAAAATACTAGCCAGCCTCTGCTCTGAGTCATTCCAGGGTTTCAGCAGTGACCTCAAGAATGGACTAGCCATATATGGAATAGCCATAAAGATGGAGACTGCACAGACCCAATAGCATGAATTCCTAGCTGATCTAGCTGCAGTTGCTATTGAATGTTCACCCTGTCAACAGCAGAGATAAAAGCTAAGCTTTTGATATGGTATCATCCCTTGAGGAGACCAACCAGCCCCTTGGTGGCAAATTTATTGCATCAGATCACGACTACTGTAGAAAAAACCCAATAATACAGTAATTTGTCTGGACTGGGATAGACACATATTCTGGATACGGATTTGCATTTCCTACCAGAATAACCTTGGCCATCACCCTGCCCTAGATCCTTTATGACATTGCTTCAAACCAAAGGACACATTTTACAGCAAAGAAGATGCAGGAATAGACACTTGATTACAGGATCCACTGGTCCTACCATATACCATGTCACCTCAAAGCTGCTTACCTTATAGAACTTTAGAATGGCTCCTTAAAGATGCAATTAAGGCCCAGATTAGAAATGATACTCTTTGGGGGTGGGACTCCATTCTTCAGGTTGAACCAATAGCCATTATGTGGTGGTGTGCCCCCAACAAGTAGAACACATGGGCCCAGAAACCAAGTGTCAATGTAGGAGTGGACCCCTCTTACCATCATGTCCGGTCCGCTCTTGGGGAACTTCTGCTTTCATCCTTGCAATGTTAAGTTCAGTGTGTTAGATGCCATCGTTACTGGCTAAGAGTCAGGAGAACATTTCCACCAGGGGAAATAACAAGGCCTCCCCTAAACCTAAAGCTACAACTTTAAGGTCGTTTTGGACCTCTAGTGCCAGTAGACAAAGGAGGTGCTCCAGGGATAATGATCCTGAGTATAACGAGGCAGGAAGGACATCTGGAACTCCTCTTGGGCATCCTGTGGTAGACTTTTGCCCAGTTTCAACCACAGACAGGCAATTATAGCAAAGGTATGTTAATTATGTGCCAGTCTCCACAGAGATGCATATCTGGATCACCTACTAGGCAAGCCACCAGATCTGCCACAGTGTGGCCAAAAGTGAGGGTAATCTAGAATAGGTGGGATAGGAAGTAGGTCATTAATCTCCATTTACAACAGGAGAGGCTGTAGCTCATCCCACCAATCTTGCTCTTGAAGGTCTTTTTTTCTCCCCCTAGGAAATATGACCAACCCTATCCTGAAGTATCTGTGGAGTAAAGTTAATGTGAAGCATGAATAAATCTGTGTGGCAGAGGGATAGATTGAAGCAGATGCCCTCAGTGCTCCGGCCATATCCCTTTGCATCCCTTCACCATTTTCATGTATAATGACTCCCAGTATGCTTTCACCCCAATACTTAGCATCCCTGTCTCTGCCTGGCTGCTGCCCTCAGACTATGAAAATCCATTCAGTCTGCTGACAGAAAGAGCCTGAAAGGCCTAGGAATTTGTATCTCCCCTGGATGGCAGCCTTTAACCAATGACTGATGGAAATAGAGTACAAAAGACATCAGCTCTTCTGCCCCCCTTATCAGGACACCCCAGCAGCCTTTCTCAACTGGGGTTCCTCATCTGAATCACAGAACACATACATAATTTGAGTGACTATTTTCTCATATCTTCCAAGGATAGTATACGACTGATACCATTCTAAATACATGGGAACAAAATTAATGCATTACATACAATGGAAGCTTTAAGAAATTAGGACTTAGTTCTTTCTCAAAATTGTTGAAAAAAGTTGTCTGAGGTGTGACTTAAGCTGTTTCCAGACTTCCCTGAGTAACTGAGCCAGAGTTTTTCTCTATGGGACTTTAGAGGACGTTACACCCTCCCTCATCCTCCTTTCCTTCCTAGTCCCATTTCTCCACTCCCCTACTAGGTTTTCCTGGAAACACTTCCAGGAAATAACTTTTACACAGACCCTCATCACAAGGTCTGCTTATAGGGAACCCAACTTGAGACATTAACTTTCTGAGTAGCTGGTGCCCAGGAAGTGGCTTCTGTGCTTAGAAATGGATAGAATTCCAGGGAGTGGGATGCAAGTGAGTTCTCTCTGTGAGTACAGAAATTGAGGTGCATGAAGAGGGAGCCTGAATAAATATTGCTTAGAGTTACAGAATCTAAACTCGACACAAATCAGTTTTCCGAAATGGCCACACAATGAAAAATTTGTCAGAAGTAAATTGTATAAAAGTAAAAGTGACTAGTAACAATATCAGTTTTAATTGCAATCCAGTTAATGATTCCAATAAAAATTTCCACTGACAGTTTAAGCACTCAGTTTTCAACTTCTTTTTTCCTTTCCCCATTAGTACACTAGATTGTTAATTTTGCAAGTTAACACTTAATAAGAATAGATTAATAAATAACAGTGAAATGGTACAAGGAAGGAAACTTTGCTTTCTTTTAACAAGTTCTATTAACTTCTGGTTTTCTCACAGAAGCCTCAAAAATGCCAAAGGTTTACCTTTAAAGAATGAGAGTTCAAACACCAAGGTAATGGTGTTTTGTTCATACTAAAGTCTTTTTTGTAGTGTCTGTATTAAACTTACTCTCAGGAGTGTCTTACATCCAAGATCATTTTCTCACATCCATCTAGGGCCAGAGCCTGGCAACCAGAGATCCTTCATAAACTGCTGTTCAATAAATGAATAGATGATCCAACAGGAATGAAGAGGAAAGAAATATGTCTATAGTAAGTATGAATGTCAATCCATGAATTTAACTGTACAAGAAATGTAACTCTCCTTATCTGTTTATACATCTTAATCTCTGTTTCAACTCCCCCTTCCACTGGGTTTTTGGAAACTGAAAGTCATTTTGGTTTTGGGCTCTCCTCTTTTCCCGAGAGCATGGTAAGTTCCAAGAGTCTAAAATAGCACCAATACATTGATGGGAAAGGGGAGAGAGAGGCAGTGCTCATGCCATCTATCTACATAGCATTTGCTGACGTATTCCTCATTCCACGTGGCCCTTGGGCTCAATCCTTAGTTATACCTGCTCCAGTGATGTTCTCATTCCCATCCCATACTCCTCTCCTCCGGTGGGATTCTCCACCACTCCCAGGCCTTTCTTGGGAGTGAGGAAATGGCAGTGCTCTTCCTATGCTACCCTAGGTCAGGACATTTTCTTGATGAAGCTCTGTTAGGCCCCATCTGACACACACCAGACAGATATTTTCTCCTGAACCTTTTAATACTAAACACCTTGAACCAAAAAACAAAAGATGATTCCTCCGCTCTTAGATTCTGCAGAATTGTTTGCCTTCCTAGCACTCAGACTGGGAGCACCAGAACACATGTCTCATGTCTCTCTCCTCCCCTCACTACCCCTTACATTCCCCACAACCTTCCCTAACCCCACTAATCCCCTCCCCACCCAAGGCCCGTGGAATTTTTCTGGCAAGTATGTTTCGGGTGGCAGAGAGGTGTTAGGGTTAGGAGAGGAAGTAATCTTGGAAACCCCTCATTCTTGGAGTTTTTTAAAGACAAGATTCTGAAAAACAGACATCAGGAGGAGATTCCTTTTTTCTTCTTTCTGGTAATACATACTTTCCCTGAAGCGTAAGCACAGAGTGCCCTAGATTAAGGGTGGGGGTGAGAAGCTAGGTTGGAAAATATCAGGAAGGAACATCAATTAATATTGTACAAATATTATTCCTCATCCATTAAAGTCAAACAGAGATAGCACCATCTCTGAAGTCTCCTCCCATTTTTCCTTCCAATCAAAATTATCCCTGCTTCTTTATTTTGCCCCTTTTGCAGCACTTACCCATCATGTCTCCTGCTAAACTCTTGTTTTTTTATCCTCTATAGACTGGGAACTCTCAGAAGGAAGGGCCAAATCTTATTCATCTTTCAATTCCCAGGGCAGTAAATAAATGTTGGTTGAATGAAGAACATAATTTGTCTTTAAGTTTAGCAGAAGTAGATTGCTTATGAGAGCACAGTGATTAGGTGGCAAAAGCATGCAGTGGTGGACAACGGTACGTACTGGTACTAGTATGAAATGCTGGTTCTTATTCCTGGCTTTGCCCCTTACTTTTGTAACCTTAGCCAATTTGCTTCACTTCTTCCTGTCTCACGTTCTTCATCTTTAAGAGCAGAGATGCGGGAGCCAGACTGCTAAATTTGAATATTGCTTCTCCTACTTATGAGCTGTGTGATTTGGGTACACGATTTATCCTCTCTATACCTCTGATTTCCTATCTGCACAATGGGCATGATGATAGTGTCCTCTCATAAATTTGTGATGCAGATTACGTAAGTTTATACTTATAAAGTATTTATAACAATACCTGGTACATAGAAAGTGCCATTTAAAATTACTGACACATAAGTGAAATAAAGAGCTTTTGTTGATGTTATTTCAAGCCCAATCTACCTATTTGGAAATTGATTAGTACACCAGTTTGTGAGGGCAGAGGAGGTCAAGGAACACCTGTGTTCGTTTGGAATCCAAAGGGGAAGAATGTATTTTAGGACTTCCCTGGCAGTTCAGTGATTAGGACTCAGTGCTTTCACTGCCATGGCCCCAGGTTCAGTCCCTGTTTGGGGAAGCTCCCTCAAGCCATGCAGTGCAGCCCAAAAAAAAAAAAAAAAGAATGTATTTTAGTCTATATTTAATGGATATTCCAGATGCTAAAGAATATGTGTACCAATAATAGAGGTTAATTTAAGGAAATTAGTTGTACACTCAGCATGTACATAATTTCAAAAGCATAACTTGTCTAAAATGTTTATATTGGTGATCTAAGAAATTCAAGTATTGTATGATTCACATTACTTTTAAATAAGGAACTCATCACAGTCTTACACTGTCTCTGACCTTTTGCCATTCAGCACCCATAATAGACAATTTCCTAACTTAGAGTGCTGGCTAGAGCATCTCAGGATTTAAACCCAGGCTAAATGTATAAATCTGTATGTAGTATTTTGCTGGGGTATTAGAAACTGAGAGAAAATGTCACCTTTGTTTTGCCAGAGAGAGGGGTTACAACTCAGTTGCTCTCAGGGAACAGACCAATGTAGAAATGAGTACAGAGGTATGTCTCCAGCAATATTGAAAAAAAAAAGTAACCACAGCAGAAAGATAATTAGGTATGATCAGGTGGTGGCCATTGGCAGTGAGATGGACATTTCTATGTGGTGAATTAATTACCTCCATGAGGAGCTATTTAAATCATCCCACCTCTATTATTGGGCTCCCCTGTGTCTGGGACCCTACAAGGCAGGCACCTCTTTCCTTGAGCTTTCATCTAATCTCACCCCATCTTGCCATCTCTTTGCTGAAGACTGTGTTTTTAGCACTTAGTTTTCTCATGTATCTTCTTTATTTAGTAGCATGTGCTTTAGGTGTTGCTTCTCACTATGGAAGACCTCAAACCTGTTACACAGTAAAGCCACCTTCCAAGATGGGAAGGGTTTTGGTACAGGAATCTGGAAATTTTGGTTCCAGTCCCAGTTCTGCTATTCACAAACTGTGTGACCTTGAAAATTCACTTCATGTCTCTGGGTCTCAGATTCTTTCTCCACATGATCTTTTTGCTTCCTTCCACCTTTAAGGGGCTATAATTTTATTCCAAGATTATTATGAGTACAGTAATAGTGATAATAATAATGCTAGTCATCATTTTTTCAATATTTACCACATGACATACACTGTACAAGTATTCTGCACCTGTCAACTAACTTACATCTCATCCAATATGCACAGCTTCCTTGATGCCCAGTTTCTTTGAATGACCTGTCCAGGTCACACTGTTGCTAAGTGAATGGCAGAGGAAGGATTCAAATCAGTACCTGCTGAACTCCAAAGGTAATACTGAGCAGTGCTCTCTTGGAAAGATTGATGATGATGTCAAAAAAGAAAGAAAGAGAGAATTTAGTTTTAAGAATTATTTTTCTTTCCAAAAGGCTAACAAATTCCAACCTGAGGCTACCAAAGAGCAATACTAGGTGAACCAGTCATCAGACAATCAACTAGTCCATCAGTAATGGAATTCAGTTATTTGGACCAAGTGCTAATGAAGTCAAAGTCAAGGTCAGAATGGTGCATCTCCCACAGAGTCAGAGCATGTGCTTCTAATGTGCTCAGCTCCATTTCACAATCATGGCGAATGTAGGTTACATGGGCCCCACCCTCCAGAGTACTGGTACTCTAACTTTAGGTAGCCCCTAAAGGCTTAAGGACAAACAAGTGTAAGTGAATCGCATGTTGACTTAGACAATTCAGACAGATTAGAGGACAGGAATCTAGGTTCCTAAAATAAAATATTTTCATTAAAAAAATGCTTATATACAACTAGGAGAAAATATACCTGTAAATACTACCAAAAAAAAAAAAAAAGGCCCCTCAGCAATTGGTGATACTCCAGCACAATGAGTTAAACATATCAAGTATTATGGGAACCAGAAGAAGTTATCAAACAAGACTTTTGTCTCTTTTTTCATTATCCTTTAATATGAAAAATTCAGGGGTAAACATGTAAATGTGGGGAATTTGTTTTTTATTCCCTGGGTTTGTAATTCTTTCCTGCACTTCTTCCCAAAATTAGCATGGACTGGGTAATAGTTTCATTAACAATGTCCTTATTAGATTTGGGGGGTACCCCACCCAGAATGTGTAACTGGAGTCTGTGTATCTAAACCAATCTACACAAGAAGTCAGAAAATTATGAATTTTTTAATGTAATTAATCAGTATTTGAAAATGGCAAGGCATTCATTAGGGAACAATTAAGCTGTGATGCAAGAAGATAATTAGTAAATTGGGGACAACATGGGTTCATTCATTACTTTAAAACGTAAATAATGCTGTTTATCTGTTCTATAATAGTGGCATTTTTTAAATTAACATTTAGATTTAAATAATCACATATTCTCTTTCTGTTCATGTTCATATGTAGCCCTTAGTTTGTCTAGGAATACATGTGATTGTTTTCATCTCTCCTAACCATCAACTTTTCCCACTAAATTTTTTCACCATGTTAGAATGTTTTTCTCAGAAAGTAGAAGTGTCTTATATAGAGTAGATGCTTGTTAAATTGTAGCTTCTCCCATTTGTTAGTAGTATTATTGTTGTTGTTGTATTTGAGATTATCCGTTAGCCTTTGTTTCAGAGGACTAGACCTCAGTTAGGTCCACACTCCCCTCTGAGTTCTAGCCTCATCTCAGTCCACACTCTCCTCTGAGTTCTAGCCCCATATTCATCTCTTCTGGACATTTCTTCTTGGATATCCTTCACATACCTCAAACTCATCATCTTCTTCCACAAAATCTCTTCATCTTCATCTTACATCCTCTTTCTTGCTGCTTTCTGCCCAATCACTCAGATTAGTTTACTGCATCCTAGTCTCTTCAGTCTGCCTCACCCTCAAACATGTTTTACAATTCTGTTTCCCACCTCTCCATTCCACTGCTGTAATTTGACCTCTGCTCTTATCTTGCCTAGGCTATGGCAGTAGACTTTTCAATCAGCTCATTCCCACAGCCTATTCATCTGCAGTTCCTTTACACTGCAGCTACAGACTCTTCTAAAACCTGAATATCATCGTTTTAATCCTTTGCTTGAAATACAATGAGTCCTCCTACTTTATAGAGTAAAATCCAAACTCTGGTATCTGACTTCAACTCACCATTGAACGCCCATTTTAAGGAACCTAAAAGCTTTTCAAACATCAAATTTCACATGAATGAAGGGTAAAGGGATCTTGTTAAAATAGGGGTACTCTCAGTAGGTCTAGGGTGGGACCCAAAATTCTGCATTCTAACAAGCTCCCAGGTGATACTAATGCTATTAGTCGGCCAGTGCAGGCCACACTTGGAATAACAAGGCCCTACTGGCCTTCTTCACTCCAGCTACAATAATGTACTCATAGCTTTGCAATATAACTTGTGGTTTCACAATCTCTATGCTTTAAACCCATGGTCCTCTCTGCTTGCAATGTTCTTACTCCCCTTTCTAGCTTCCTAATGTCACATTGTCCTCCAAAACACAGCTAAAACAGAACCTCTTCAGAAAGCCTACCTGGTCTTCCTTTCCCCCAGGCTAATTGGATGCCTACATCTTCGCCCTTGTGTCAATCAGTACCACTTTTAGATTCAGACCAGCAGGCTTGCATCCCAGGCCCTGTGTCTCTAGGGACTTGAACTTTGTAGTACCTTCCCTGAAATTTTCCATATCACCTTCCAGCACCTGGAATGAATGAGGGCCAGCAATACCATCTAGATGTGATGCCCTGAGACTAGACCTGGATGTGTATGGGACCTTGTCCCCATTTTTTTCCCTCAAGCCACACTCCCACCCACTATCCCACAGGTGGGATTGACCACATGCCCCAAGGAACTCTGGAGGGCCCCATGGCCGGGATCTGATTGCAAGAAGTAAGCAAAATGCTTTTATTGGCCACTGCAGTATTTCTTTCACAGGATAGCATGTAGTTTAGTGGCCAGAATGGTGCTGACATGCTGATTTGGGATGACGCTCATTCACATGGAACCCAAGACAAGTCCAGGAGTCTGGAATTTTGATGATCCACCACCAACCTTTCTGCTTTAGCCCTCTATGTAGGCTCTTGTTTCTGTTCGCATTCATCTATGTTCTAATCATGGTGCTGCCTCTGGTCTATAGTACCTGAGGGTGGCAGAGGTGTCATCAGGCATGCTTTATTCTATGTGCCAACCCCCGCAACTACTGGCACCTAAGGAGATCCCTTCACCCCCAATACCTTATACCATGTGTCAGATAGTCCCCCAGGACCTATCTCCTCTGAGGGCTTTCTATGCTTTGCAGTAAAAACAGGTCCTCTCATCAATGTTCTCTCTTGCCTCTGATCACTGTGTTGACATCATGCTGTTTTGGGTCCTCTTAAGGTTGCTGAATGAGGAACATGAGGAACAGAAATGCCTTGTGCTAACTGGATCATTCTTTTCACTTACCCATGGGCCCCTTGCTCCTTTATTCCATGGGTGGAGATATACAGAAGTCATAAGTACAATCAACATTGAAAGAGATCATATTCTAGAAACACAGTGATTGTTGGGCTAAAGAGAAGACATGTTTGGAAGATGTGTTGTTCTATTTTTATACTATGACATCATGAACAATAAACTTAAGATGATCAGAAAATGAATTATTTTTCACTTTCTCCTGAAAATTCTTGGTAAGACTTGAATTTGTTGTTATCATCAGTGAATCACGGTAACAGCTTTTAGGCAGTAAGTCTTCATGGGCGGCCTGGTAGTTGATAGAGCATCATGATTACTGTTGTAGTGAGCATTAAATACTTTTAGAAAATTGCAGAAGCCAAAAGATCTATATTGTTTTAATACAAACAGCCCCTAACAGCCATGGCATTGTGAGTAATAATAATGTAGCTATCCATCTTTTCCTCATGGTGGGACTATCAAATTAGTTAGAAATGGCACATTTGACGATGAAAAACATCAAGAAATAGTGTCCAGACACTACAAGAATCCTCAAGTGCACTGACTGGACACAAAACAAATACCTAGGTACTTCTTCTCTTCCTACTATTCTAGATCTTCATCAGTAAGTCAATATACCTCATATGGGCTCATGATTTTGTAATACTTTTTTTTTTTAATTGCAGTATAATTGACACACAACACTTATTTACAGGCACACAATGTAGTGTTTCAATGTTTCTATACATTACACGATGATCACCATTGTAATAAATTTTTTTAGTCAAATTGTTTATATAGACTGAGGTCCCTGAATAAATACATGCCTGGGGCCTGCACATCCTGGAGTAATCCTAACCAGTAGTACCCTGAGCATAATCTCTATTAGAGTAAACACCACAGTGCACTGAGTGGTTCATCTGCCTGCCCCTTTCTCCCAGCAGCTGATTATGAGTGTCCTGAAAGTAGAGGCTATTCTGTAACCCCAGCACCTAGTATGGTATGTAGAGCATGGGAAGTTCTCAAAATAAAGCTTGCACTGTACTGAAAAATAAGTGTGTTAGTACCTTTTAGATAGAGTGATACTGATCCATTGCCACTCAAATTAAATTAACATTATCATCCTAACTAGTTCATTTGTTAAGGGAAAGTCTACAAGCCCTGGTATATTTTGAATCCTTTTCATATGTGGGCCACTACAAAGTATAGAATCATGGAAGAGAAATAAGCTTTTATTTGGGGGGTTGTTTTTTACAAGCACATTCAATCACCTATACCTGGCATTCTATGCAATGAAATGTCAGACATTATGAAGGTAAAAGGAGAGGAAGTGGCATAGGAAGAAAGTAGGGATGAAAAGGATGTTTCACAATTGGTCAATTTGTGAATATTGGCAACCCCTTTGTGAGAGAACAAAGTACTGCCAAGGATACTTGTCAGAAGTAAATGTGCTGACTCAAGCAAGATACACAAAAAGACACAAGAAGCCCATTGATTTTGTTTGTTTGTTTGTTTTAAAATACACTTTTGATTTCCCCATACCTTTTAAAAAGAAGTTTTAAACGCTTCTTTTTCTGTAACATTCACTCTGCTCCCTCTGATGCACAAGGTAGCAGCCACTAAAAATGAGAGATGATTCCAATAGAAACTTCACAGTCATGCTTAAAGCAAGAAGAATTAGCCACTTAACACAGACTCAAGAAGAGAAAATATATGGGAGTGTGCTGGCCCTTTGTCCTTGGTGACTGTCCACATGTTTAATTTTTCTGAGTTTATGCTCGTGGCAAATTTGATTTAGTGATTTTATGTACTCTTACCCACTAAAGTAATACATATTTTAAATCAACTGTCAGTAACCTTCACAGAGTGAAGAGCATAAATGAAAAGGATTTAATGGAATGCTACAATATGTATATTACTGCCCCAAAACAACACCATTTCACAAGGTAGTGCCTTGTTTTGAATGCAGAATAGGAAATTACCCTCAATAATCATTTTATGAATTTGCCCCTTAAGTGATTCTGACCAAGCAGAGATAAAACAAGAGTTGGCAAGAGGGAAAGGGTCTTCTCTGTTGACTTTTAAATAAACATTTTATGATTAAAAAGCCAGGAGAGAAATATGCCTGAAAATGGTAACTACCCTCACTTTGATTAATGCAGAGAGAGCTTCCTGAGTTCACTACTGGGTCATCAGGTGTTTATCACACCACCGCCTCCTCTTTTTTTTCCCCCAGAATAATTGCCTGGAGCAGAGGTGTTCCAGCTGCCTTCCGTGGAGCCTGCAGATTCTTATAAGCTGCCTTAGGGTCCAGGAAAGAGACCTTAGAGTTAGACTAAAGACTCAGCAGGCATACTGAGCTCTAAGCTTTCTGTGTACCCACCCCATCCCTGCCAGTACCCTCCCGCCCACCTGCAGCTACAGCACTCTGCTTTTTCTTCTTTATGCATTGGGGTTCCAAGTAAGAGTTCCTTCATAAAGATATTTTTGCTTCTAAATACAAAATTTTAAAACTTCTCCAGTCTGGCTGGAGAATTATTTATTTATTCTTTCAATAAACATGTATGAAACATCTACTATGTGCAAAGAGCTCTGCTAATTTCTGAGGATTCAGGAAGGAAGGATAGTCAGCAGTTGGGCGGGGGGGGGGAGTGGAAGGAACACTGTAGGCCTCGGTGACAGTATGTAGTGAAATCCTGTGGCAGGAAGGGAGACTGGGTGTTCAAGGAATGCAAAGACAGCCATACATAAAGGGCTAATACTAGCATAAAAGAAGCAAGTGACAAATCAATAGTATTAACAATAGGTACATGGTAATTCCATGTTCAGTTGAACACGATCATTTGTTGAGCACACAAACTGATGCTCTGTGTGTGATGAAAGATATTAAATGCCATGATAAGGAATTTACTCTTTCTTCTCTATACAACTGGAGCCACCTAAAGTTTTGAATAGGATTACTGAGTGTGAGTTGAGAGTGGGAAGATACATGCCCCAGGTAATAAAAGGTCTTAAATGCCATGATTACTTCTGAAGGCAACAGAAGCCTTTTGGAACAGGATTTTGAACACAATGAAACATGGGTTTTATTTTTAAATAATAGCTCTAGCAGCAGTATGGAGAATATATTGTACATACTGGGGCCAGAGACACCAGTTAAGAAGTCATTGTAGGCTGGGGCTAATGGTGGACACCGGAAGGGCTCATGCCAAGGAGCACCTCCCAGAACCTCTGCCGCCAGTGTCCCTGTCCCCATGGTGAGCCACAGACACCACCCGCCTCTGCAGGAGACCCTCCAACACTAGCAGATGACTGTCCTACAAGATGGTAGATGAAGAGATATGATGGCACAGACAGCCTTAGGTAAGCCCCAGTCTCTTCAGAGATTCCTGCAACTAATCCCTGGAGGCTTCCCTCTAACTCCAGGCTTGCTTGTACATGCCTGAATCATATTTGTGCTTGGGCTGGGACATTTCATGCTATCGACACCAGAAGCAACTAGAAAACCAGAGGTCAAGCCGTGTGACTGACAGGGTCTTGGTGCTCCGGCTGGTGTCAGGCCTGAGACTCTGAGGTAGGTGAGCCGAGTTCAGGACACTGGACCTCCAGAGACCTCCTGGCCCAATGTAATATAAATTGTCAAGAGCTCTCCCAGAGATCTCCATCTCAACATTAAGACCCAGCTCCACTCAACGACCAGCTGGCTCCAGTGCTGGACACCCCATGCCAAACAACTAGCAAGACAGGAACACAAACACAGCCTTTAGCACAGAGGGTGCCTAAAATCATAATAAGTTAACAGACACCCCAAAACACACCACAGGACGCGGTCCTGCCCACCAGAAAGACAAGATCCAGCCTATCCACCAGAACACAGGCACTAGTTCCCTACACCAGGAAGCCTACACAGCCCACTGAACCAACATTACCCACTGGGGACTGACACCAAAAACAATGGGAACTACAAACTTGCAGCCTGTGAAAACAAGACCCCAAAGACAGTAAGGTAAGCAAAATGAGAAGACAGAGAAATAAGCAGCAGATGAAGGATCAAAGTACAAACCCACGAGACCAAACAAATGAAGAAGAAATAGGCAGTCTACCTGAAAAATAATGCAGAGTAATGATAGTAAACATGATACAAAATCTTGGAAATAGAGTGGAGAAAATAAATGTTTAACAAGGACATAGAAGAAATAAAGAGCAAACACACAATGATGAACAACACAATAAATGAAATTAAAACTTCTCTAGAAGGAATGAACAGCAGAATAACTGAGGCAGAAGAATTGATAAGTGACCTGGAAGATAAAATAGTGGAAATAACTACTGCAGAGAAGAATAAAGAAAAAGAATGAAAAGAATTGAGGACAGTCTCAGAGACCTCTGGGACAACATTAAACACACCAACATTCGAATTATAGGTGTCCCAGAAGAAGAAGAGAAAAAGAAAGGGACTGAGAAAGTATTTGAAGAGATCAT
This sequence comes from Aethalodelphis obliquidens, assembly GCF_003676395.1. Taxonomy (NCBI): domain Eukaryota; kingdom Metazoa; phylum Chordata; class Mammalia; order Artiodactyla; family Delphinidae; genus Aethalodelphis; species Aethalodelphis obliquidens. Next base: position 35,901,135 of record NW_020837946.1, on the reverse strand, counting down.
AGTTGAAAACTTCCCTAACATGGGAAAGAAAATAGTCAATCAAGTCCAGGGAGTGCAGAGATTCCCATTCAGGATAAATCCAAGGAGAAACATACCAAGACACATATTAATCAAACTATCAAAAGTCAAATACAAAGAAAAAATATTAAAAACAACAAATGAAAAATAACATACAAGGGAATCCCAATAAGGTTAACAGCTGACCTTTCAGCAGAAACTCGGCAAGCCAGAAGGGAGTGGCAGGACATATGTAAACTGATGAAAGGGAAAAGCCTACAACCTACATTACTCTACCCAGCAAAGATCTCATTCAGATTTGATGGAGAAATGAAAACCTTTACAGACAAGCAAAAGCTAAGAGAATTCAGCACCACCAAACCAGCTTTACAACAAATGCTAAAGGAACTTCTCTAGGCAGGAAACACAAGAGAAGAAAAAGACCTACAGTAACAAACCCCAAGCAATTAAGAAAATGGTAATAGCAACATACATATCGATAATTACCATAAATGGATTAAATGCTCCAACCAAAAGACATAGACTCCCTGAATGGATAAAAAATCAGGACCCATATATATGCTGTCTACAAGAGACCCACTTCAGACCTATGGACACTTACAGAGTGAAAATGAGGGGATGGAAAAAGATATTCCATGCAAATGGAAATCAAAAGAAAGCTACAGTAGCAATTCCCATATCAGACAAATACACTTTAAAATAAAGACTATTACAAAAAACAAAGAAGGACACCACATAATGATCAAGGGATCAATCCAAGAAGAAGATAAAACAATTGTAAATATTTATGCACCCAACATAGAAGCACCTCAATACATAAGGCAAATGCTAACAGCCATAAAGGGGTAATTAACAGTAACACAATAATACTAGGGGACTTTAACACCCCACTTTCACCAAGGGACAGATCATCCACAATGAAAATAAGGAAACACAAGCTTCAGATGACACATTAAACAAGATGGACTTAACTGATATTTATAGGACATTCCATCCAAAAACAACAGAATATACTTTATTCTCAAGTGCTCATGGAACATTCTCCAGGATAGATCATATCTTGGATCACAAATCAAGCCTTGGTAAATTTAAGAAAATTGAAATTGTATCAAATATCTTTTCCAACCACAACACTGTGAGACTAGGTATCAATTACAGCAAAAAAAAATCTGTGAATAAATACAAACACATGGAGGCTAAACAATACACTGCTTAATAACCAAGAGATCACTGAAGAAATCAAAGAGGAATTCAAAATATACCTAGAAGCAAATGACAATGAAAACACGATGACCCAAAACGTATGAGATGCAGCAAAAGCAGTTCTAAGAGGGAACTTTATAGCAATACAATCCTACCTCAAGAAACAAGAAACATCTCAAATAAACAATCTAACCTTACACCTAAAGCAATTAGAGAAAGAAGAACAAAAAAACACTAAAGTTAGCAGAAGGAAATAAATCATAAAGATCAGATCAGAAATAAATGAAAAAGAAACGAAGGAAATGATACCAAAGATCAATAACACTAAAAGCTGGTTCTTTGAGAAGAGAAACAAAATTGATAAACCATTAGCCAGACTCATCAAGAAAAAAAGGGAGAAGACTCAAATCAATAGAATTAGAAATGAAAAAGGAGAAGTAACAACTGACACTGCAGAAATACAAAGGATCATTAGACATTACCACAAGCAACTATATGCCAATAAATGGACAACCTGGAAGAAATGGACAAATGATTAGAAAAATCACAACCTCCAAGACTGAACCAGGAAGAAATAGAAAATATAAACAGGCACATCACAAGCACTGAAATTAAAACTGTGATTAAAAATCTTCCAAGAAAGAAAAGCCCAGGACCACTTGGCTTCACAGGTGAGTTCTATCAGATATTTAGAGAAAAGCTAACACCTATCCTTCTCAAACTCTTCCAGAACACAGCAGAGAGAGGAACATTCCTAAACTCATTCTACAAGGCTACGATCACCCTGATACCAAAACCAGACAAAGATCTCACAAAAAAAGGAAAGTACAGGCAAATATCACTGATGAACATAGATACAAAAATCCTCAACAAAATACCAGCAAACAGAATCCAACAGCACATTAAAAGGATCATACACCATGATCAAGTGGGGTTTATCCCAGGAATGCAAGCCTTCTTCAATATACACAAATCATGTGACACACCATATTAACAAATTGAAGGATAAAAACCATATGATCATCTCAATAGATGCAGAAAAAAGCTTTTGACCAAATTCAACACCCATTTATGATAAGAACCCTCCAGAAAATAGGCATAGAGGGAACTTACCTCAACATAGTATAGGTCATATATGGCAAACACACAGCCAACATCATTCTCAATGGTGAAAACTGAAAACATTTCCACTAAGATCAGGAACAAGACAAGTTTGCCCACTCTCACCACTATTATTCAACATAATTTTGGAAGTTTTAGCCACAGAAATTAGAGAATAAAAAGAAATAAAAGGAATCCAAATCTGAAAGAAGAACTACAACTGTCACTGTTTGCAGATGACATGATACTATACATAGAAAATCCTAAAGATGCTACCAGAAAATTACTAGAGCTAATCAATGAATTTGGTAAAGTAGCAGGATACAAAATTAATGCACAGAAATCCCTTGTATTTCTATACACTAATGATTGAAGAATCTGAAAGAAAAATTAAAGAAACACTCCCATTTACCATTGCAACAAAAAAATAAAATGCCTAGGAATAAGCTTACCTAAGGAGACAGAAGACCTGTATACAAAAAAATTAGAAGACACTGATAAAAGAAATTAAAGATGATACAAACAGATGGAGAGATATACCATGTTCTTGGATTGGAAGAATCAACATTGTGAAAATGACTCTACTACCCAAAGCAATCTACAGATTCAATGCAATCCCTATCAAACTACCAATGGCATTTTTCACAGAACTAGAACAAAAAATTTCACAATTTGTATGGAAACACAAAAGACCCCGAATAGCCAAAGCAGTCTTGAGAAAGAAAAATGGAGATAGAGGAATCAGGCTCCTGGACTTCAGACTATACTACAAAGCTACAATAATCAAGACAGTATGATACTGGCACAAAAACAAATATAGATCAATGGAACAGGATAGTAAGCCCAGAGATAAACCCACACACATATGGTCACATTATCTTTGATAAAGGAGGTAAGAATATACAATGGAAGAAAGACAGCCTCTTCCATAAGTGGTGCTAGGAAAACTGGACAACTACATGTAAAAGAAAGAAATTAGAATACTCCCTAACACCATACACAAAAATAAACTCAAAATGTCTTAAAGACCTAAATGTAAGGCCAGAAATTATCAAACTCTTAGAGAAAAATATAGACAGAACACTCTATGACATAAATCACAGCAAGATCCTTTTTGACCCACCTCCTAGAGAAATGGAAATAAAAACAAAAATAAACAAACAGGACCTAACAAAACTTAAAAGCTTTTGCACAGCAATGAAAATCATAAACGAGATGAAAAGACAACCCTCAAAATGGGAGAAAATATTTGCTAATGAAGCAACTGACAAAGGATTAATCTCCAAAATATACAAGCAGCTAATGCAGCTCAATACCAAAAAAAACAAACAACCCGATCCAGAAATGGGCAGAAGACCTAAATAGATATTTCTCCAAAAAGGATGTACAGATTGCCAACAAAGACATGAAACGATGCTCAACACCACTAATCATTAGAGAAATGCAAATCAAAACTACAATGAGGTTATCACATCACACCACTTAGAACGGCCATCATCAAATAATCTACAAACAGTAAATGCTGGAGAGGGTGTGGAGAAAAGGGAACCTGTTTGCACTGTTGGTGGGAATGTAAATTAATACAGCCACTATGGAAAACAGTATGGGGGTTCCTTAAAAAACTAAAGATAGAACTACCATATGACACAGCAATCCCACTACTGGGCATATACCCTGAGAAAACCATAATTCAAAAAGAGACATGTACCACAATTTTCATTACAGCATTATTTACAATAGCTGGGAAATGGAAGCAACCTAAGCGTCCATCAACAAATGAATGGATAAAGAAGATGTGGCACATATATACAATGGAATATTACTTAGCCATAAAAAGAAATGAAATTGCGTTATTTTTACTGAGGTGCCTTGACCTAGAGTCTGTCATACAGAGGGAAGTAAGTCAGAAATAGATAAATACCATATGCTAACACATAAAAGAAGAGGCATGCCCTTTTATCAGGCATAAATACTATTTACCAGAGTCTCTACTATCCTACCTATAATGTCTTATTTCAATCAACCAAAAATTATTAGATTCGATTTTAAAAATCATTGTTAAGGGACAACAGAACAAGACCCAGATATGACTCACTTGTTGGAACAATCAGAGAGGAATTTAAAGTAACTATTATTATGTTAAAGGCTCTAGTAGAAAATGTGGGCAACGTGCACGAACAGATGGAGAGTTTCAGCAGAGAGATGAAAACTTAAAGAAAAATGCAAATGGAAGTGCTACAAATAAAAATCATGGTAAGAGATAAAGAATGCCTTCAATCAACACTTCTGAAGTGGATTCAACACTGCTGAGCCCAGGAAAAAATGAGTGCATTTAAAGATCGGTCAATAGAAATTACCCAATCTGAAACATTAAAGCAAAAAAAAAAAAAAAAAAAAGAGAGAGAGAGAGAGAGAAAACAGAGAGCAAAGAACCTAAGACCTGCAGACAATATTAAGAGGTCTAACGTATATGTAATTGGAACCCCAATGTAAGCAAGAAAGAATGGGGTATGAGAAACATTTTAATAAACAATGGCCAAGAATTTTCCTAAAATAATGAAAAGCATCAAAACACAGATCCAAGCTCAGAGGACACCAAGCATTATATACACCACCACCAGCACTCCCCAAACAACACCACACACCTGGACACATCATATTCAAACAGCTGAAAAAGAAAAAAAAAAAAAAGATTCAGAGAAAATCTTTAAGGCAGTCAGAAAAAAAAGTATTACATATAGAAGAATAAAGATAAAAATTGCAAAACACTTCCTGTCAGAAACTATGCAAGCCTCATAGAATAAGTTGGAAAGAATTCCCACCTCTTGTATTTTGGGGAAAGATTTGTGTAGGAGCGGTATTACTTCTTTAAATGTTTGGCAGAATTCACCAGTGAAGCCAGCTGGGCCAGGAGTATCCTTTATTAAAAGGTTTTTAACTATGAACTCCATTTAAAATATATATATAGGACTATTCAGGTTACCTATTTCTTCTTGAGTGTGCTTTGACAATTTGTGTCTGTTCAAAAAATTTGTGCGTTGCATCTAATTTGTCCAATTTATGGCCATAAAGTTCCTTATAAATTTATTTTTATCCTTTAATGTCTTCAGGGTCTGCAGTAATGTTCTGTCTTTTATTTCTGATATTGGTAATTTGGGTCTTTTCTCTTTTTCATGGTCTGTCTTACCAATTTTATTAATCTTCTCAAAAAACAGCTTTTAGATTAATTGAACCAGGATATGTTAGAAAGGAAGGTTGAAAAACAAAGTTTACCCTGAAGAAGTAACAATGAAGCTGAGACTTGAAAGAGATTGTGAGTACAAATGTCCCAAAGTAAATAGGAGATAGGTGAGTTCAGGAATAATATATATTTTTTTTAAAAGGCCAGTGTGGTTGGAGTGTGCCTGAGAGAAAAACAGAGGCTACATAACACAAAGCCATATAGTCATGGTAAGAATTAATATGGGAATTTATGCCAAAAACAAATGGAAGCCACTGGAGGGTATTTCATGGCAGAGTTGACATGGCCAATTTGTTCTGAAAAGCTCAATCTGGCTGTAGTATGGAGAATAAATCGGGGCAGGGGAGTAGAATCAAGAGAACAATTAGATGGTTATTATGGCTGTTCAGGAGGGAGTGGGGCCTTAGACTAGGAAATGGCAGAGAAATGGAAAGATTTAAGTGATGATAAGTAATGAATGGTTAAGAATTGATCAATTGATTGACTAATTTTTTAATTGCTGGTATAAAATAACACATGTATTTGACACTTACTTTGCGCCAGGAACTAGTCTAAGCATTTTTTGTTTGTTTGTTTGTGGTACACGGGCCTCTCACTTCCGCGGCCTCTCCCATTGCGGAGCACAGGCTCCGGAAGCGCAGGCCCAGCGGCCATGGCTCACGGGCCCGGCCGCTCCACGGCATGCGGGATCCTCCCGGACGGGGGCACAAACCCGCATCCTCCGCGTTGGCAGGTGGACTCCCAACCACTGCGCCACCAGGGAAGCCCCAAGTCTAAGCATTTAAAGAGACTTAATACAAGATCTTGCAGCTAATAAGAGAAAGTGCAGGGTTTAAATCCCAGCAGATCCTGTTCTCTAAGTCTTTGCCGTTACTGCCTCTTGGATGATAAGATTAAAGAAAAGAGAGGATTCAGGGATACATTCTTGGTTTCTGGGTTAAACAACTGGGTACTATTTACTGAAAAAAAAATTAGAGGAAAACCATGTTTTAAAGAAAAATGAGTTCAGCTTCAGACAAAACAAAGACAGACATATATATCACAACCTTAGAAAGAAACCCAACTCCACATAAAAAAATTAAGGAAATCCTGTTATGGTATAATGACACAGGGCTTATGCATTTAATTATATTGATAAATATAAGTATATACTATTTTTTAATTTCCAAGGGTAAACTAAAGACACAAACAAAATGTTTCTTCGGAGTTTCAGCTCTGGTAGGTTGTATAGGACTAACCCTCTATAGTTAACAATTATGACCTCTGGATAAGATCTTAAAATTTTTTTGAAGGTGATGGAGAGTGGCCAAAAAAAGCATGAACTGGAGAGGGTTTGACCCTTGAAAAAAGTGGAACCACCCTGAGGGAAATACGTACTTCTTAGATTTATCATCTGAGGGTACTCCTTAGTTTATACTATATGAGGTCTAGAAATAAAGCAAAGACATTCAATATTTTAAATATAGAGTTAAAAAAAGGTGAATAGCACTTAAAGAGCAGCTGTATCCCCTATAAATAAGGGATACACAGAAAGTGGAAATTTAAAAATCTGCTTATAAATTTTCCTCAAATCTTGGCTGACCCCTAAGCTGTGCATGCTCACCTAAAACTCCAAGGAGTTCAAGAGGAAAACAATATCTGGAAGATTGAAAGATATGAGCAGAATTTTCAGGTGCTGTCCAGCACACGGGAGACAAAGTTTAGATTCACATCCTTACAAGTGAGAGGAGCTTGGTAAACACCTCAGCCTTTCTATGAAAACCCCAGAAGGACTATGTATGAGAATAAACACTACTCCCCAAAACTAAGAGATTCATTGTAGGACTAAGAAAACACTAAAAACAGATCTACTCTAAAAAAGAAAAACCAAGCCTCCAAGGTAACCTGCCAATAATTTAACTGCATACTACACCTTAACTTAAGAGAAGATATCAGAATACAACATCTAAATAACCTATCACCTTGAATATCCAAGATAAAAATCACTACACAGGATGATATGAGCTATAGTCAAGGGAAAGGTCCGTCAACAGAAATTTACCAATAAATGCACAAGGAAGCTAAAACAACTATGATTAATATGATAAAAATATACTAATGAATATACTAATATACTAATCAAACTATGGAATATACTAATATACTAGTATATTCTAGTATATATGTATCTAGTATATACTAGTATATTCTAGTATACTAGTATACTAATATACTAATATACTAATGAAACTATGGAAATTTTCAGTAGGGATTTGAAAGTAAAATACAGGTTATAACTGAAAAATATAATTTTGAGTGTTATTAATAACTGATTGAGGCTTCCGGGAAGACGACGGAAGAGTAAGACGTGGAGATCACCTTCCTCCCCACAGATACACCAGAAATACATCTACACGTGGAACGACTCCTACAGAACACCTACTGAACGCTGGCAGAAGACCTCAGACCTCCCAAAAGGCAAGAAACCCCCCCACGTACCTGGGTAGGGCAAAAGAAAAAAGAATAAACAGAGACAAAAGAATAGGGACAGGACCTGCACCAGTGGGAGGGAGCTGTGAAGGAGGAAAGGTTTCCACACACTAGAAGCCCCTTCGCGGGCAGAGACTGTGGGTGGCGAAGGGGGAAACCTTCGGAGCCGCGGAGGAGAGCACAGCGACAGGGGTGCAGAGGGCAAAGCGGAGAGATTCCCGCACAGAGGATCATGGCCGACCAGCACTCACCAGCTCAAGACACTTGTCTGCTCACCCTCCGGGGCGGGCGGGGCTGGGAGCTGAGGCTCAGGCTTCGGTAGGATGCAGGGAGAGGACTGGGGTCGGTGGCGTGAACACAGCCTGCAGGGGGTTGGTGCACCACGGCTAGCCTGGAGGGAGTTCGGGGAAAAGTCTGGACCTGCCAAAGAGGCAAGAGACATTTTCTTCCCATTTGTTTCCTGGTGCGCAAGAAGAGGGGATTAAGAGCGCTGCTTAAAGGAGCTCCAGAGACGGGCACGAGCCGCGGCTGAAATCGCGGACCCCAGAGACGGGCATAAGACTCTAAGGCTGTTGCTGCCACCACCAAGAAGCCTGTGCGTGAGCACAGGTCACTATCCACACCCCCCTTCGGGGAGCCTGTGAAGCCCGCCACTGCCAGGGTCCTGGGATCCAGGGACAACTCCCCTGGGAGAATGCACAGCACGCCTTAGGCTGCTGCAACGTCACGCTGGCCTATGCCGTCACAGGCTCACCCCGCCCTCCGTGCCCCTCCCTCCCCTGGCCTGAGTGAGCCAGAGCCCCCGAATCAGTGGCTCCTTTAACCCCGTCCTGTCTGAGCAAAGAACAGATGCCCTCCGGCGACCTACACTCAGAGGCAGGGCCAAATCCAAAGCTGAGCCCCTGGGAGCTGTGAGAACAAAGAAGAAAAAGGGAAATCTCTCCCAGCAGCCGCAGAAGCAGCGGATTAAAGCTCCACAGTCAACTTGATGTACCCTGCATCTGTGGAATACATGAATAGACAACAAATCATCCCAAATTGAGGAGGTGGACTTTGAGAGCAAGATTTATGATTTTTTCCACTTTTCCTCTTTTAGTGAGTGTGTGTGTGTATGTGTATGCTTCTGTGTGAGATTTTGTCTGTATAGCTTTACTTCCACCTTTTGTCCTACAGTTCTATCCTTCCTTTTTTTTCGTTGTTGTTGTGTTTTTTAAAATTTTCCTTAATAATTATTTTTTGTTTTAATAACCTTATTTTATTTTACTTTATCTTCTTTCTTTCTTTTTTCTTCCTTCCCTCCTTCCTTCCTTCCTCGCTCCCTCACTCCTTTCTTTCTTTCTTTCTTTCTTTTCTTCCTCCTATTACTAATTCTTTCTTTCTACTTTTTCTGCCTTTTATTCTGAGCTGTGTGGATGAAAGGCTCTTGGTGTTACAGCCAGGAGTCAGTGCTGTGCCTCTGAGGTGGGAGAGCCAACGTCAGGACACTGGTCCACAAGAGACCTCTCAGCTCCACGAAATATCAAATGGTGAAAATCTCCCAGAGATCTCCGTCTCAACACCAGCACCCAGCTTCACTCAACGACCAGCAAGCTACAGTGCTGGACATCCTATACCAAACAACTAGCAAGACAGGAACACAACCCCACCCATTAGCAGAGAGGCTGCCTAAAATCATAATAAGGCCACAGACACCCCAAAACACACCACCAGATGTGGACCTGCCCACCAGAAAGACAAGATCCAGCCTCATCCACCAGAACACAGGCACTAGTCCCCTCCACCAGGAAGCATACACAACCCACTGAACCAACCTTAGCCCCTTGGGACAGACACCAAAAACAACGGGAACTAAGAACCTGCAGCCTGCAAAAAGGAGACCCCAAACACAGTAAGAAAAGCAAATGAGAAGACAGAAAAACACACAGCAGATGAAGGAGCAAGATAAAAACCCACCAGACCTAACAAATGAAGAGGAAATAGGCAGTCTACCTGAAAAAGAATTCAGAATAATGATAGTAAATATGATTCAAAATCTTGGAAATAGAATGGACAAAATGCAAGAAACATTTAACAAGGACCTAGAAGAACTAAAGATGAAGAAAACAACAATGAACAACACAATAAATGAAATTAAAAATACTCTAGAAGGGATCAATAGCAGAATAACTGAGGCAGAAGAATGGATAAGTGACCTGGAAGATAAAATAGTGGAAATAACTACCGCAGAGAAGAATAAAGAAAAAAGAATGAAAAGAACTGAAGACAGTCTCAGAGACCTCTGGGACAACATTAAATGCACTAACATTCGAATTATAGGGGTTCCAGAAGAAGAAGAGAAAAAGAAAGGGACTGAGAAAATATTTGAAGAGATTATAGTTGAAAACTTCCCTAATATGGGAAAGGAAATAGTTAACCCAGTCCAGGAAGCACAGAGAGTCCCATACAGGATAAATACAAGGAGAAATACACCAAGACACATATTAATCAAACTGTCAAAAATTAAATACAAAGAAAACGTATTAAAGGCAGCAAGGGAAAAACAACAAATAACATACAAGGGAATCCCCATAAGGTTAACAGCTGACCTTTCAGCAGAAACTGCAAGCTAGACGGAACTGGCAGGACACACTTAAGTGATGAAGGAGTAAAACCTGCAAACAATATTACTCTACCCAGCAAGGACCTCATTCAGATTTGATGGAGAAATTAAAACGTTACAGACAAGCAAAAGCTGAGAGAGTTCAGCAATACCAAACCAGCTTTACAACAACTGATAAGGGAACTTCTCTAGGCAAGAAACACAAGAGAAGGAAAAGACCTACAACAGCGAACCCAAAACAATTAAGAAAATGGTAATAGGAACATACATATCAATAATTACCTTAAAGGTAAATGGACTAAATGCTCCCACCAAAAGACACAGATTGGCTGAATGGATACAAAAACAAGACCCATATATTTGCTGGCTACAAGAAACCCACATCAGACCTAGAGACACATACAGACTGAAAGTAAGGGGATGGAAAAAGATATTTCATGCAAATGAAAACCAAAAGAAAGCTGGAATAGCAATTCTCATATCAGACAAAATTGACTTTAAAATAAAGACTATTAGAAGACACAGAGAAAGACATGACATAATGATCAAGTGATCGACCCAAGAAGAAGATATAGTAATTGTAAATATTTATGCACCCAACACAGGAGCACCTCAATACATAAGGCAAATGCTAACAGCCATAAAAGGGGAAATCAACAGTAACACATTCATAGTAGGGGACTTTAACACCCCACTTTCACCAATGGACAGATCATCCAACATGAAAATAAAAAAGGAAACACAAGCTTTAAATGATACATTAAACAAGATGGACTTAATTGATATTTATAGGACATTCCATCCAAAAACAACAGAATACACATTTTTCTCAAGTGCTCATGGAACATTCTCCAGGACAGATCATATCTTGGGTCACAAATCAAGCCTTCGTAAATTTAAGAAAACTGAAATCTCATCAAGTATCTTTTCCAACCATAACGCTATGAGACTACATATCAATTACAGGAAAAGATCTGTAAAAAATACAAACACATGGAGGCTAAACAATACAGTACTTAAAAAACAAGTGATCACTGAAGAAATCAAAGAGGAAATAAAAAAAAACCTAGAAACAAATGACAATGGAGACACAACGACCCAAAACCTATGGGATGCAGCAAAAGCAGTTCTAAGAGGGAAGTTTATAGCAATATAGTCCTACCTTAAGAAACAGGAAACAACTCGAATAAACAACCTAACCTTGCACCTAAAGAAATTAGAGAAAGAAGAACTAAAAACCCCAAAGTTAGCAGAAGGAAAGAAATCATAAATATCAGATCAGAAATAAATGAAAAAGAAATGAAGGAAACGATAGCAAAGATCAATAAAACTAAAAGGTGCTTCTTTGAGAAGATAAACAAAATTGATAAACCATTAGCCAGACTCATCAAGAAAAAAAGGGAGAAGACTCAAATCAATAGAATTAGAAATGAAAAAGGAGAAGTAACAACTGACACTTCAGAAATACAAAAGATCATGAGAGATTACTACAAGCAATGATATGCCAATAAAATGGACAACCTGGAAGAAATGGACAAATTCTTAGAAATGCACAACCTGCCAAGAGTGAATCAGGAAGAAATAGAAAATATGAACAGACTAATCACAAGCACTGAAATTGAAACTGTGATTAAAAATATTTCAACAAACAAAAGCCCAGGAACAGAAGGCTTCACAGGCGAATTCTATCAAACATTTAGAGAAGAGCTAACACCTATCCTTCTCAAACTCTTCCAATATATAGCAGAGGGAGGAACACTCCCAAACTCATTCTACGAGGCCACCATCACCTTGATACCAAAACCAGACAAGGATGTCACAAAGAAAGAAAACTACAGGCCAATATCACTGATGAACATAGGTGCAAAAATCCTCAACAAAATACTAGCAAACAGAATCCAACAGCACATTAAAAGCATCATACACCATGATCAAGTGGGGTTTATTCCAGGAATGCAAGGATTCTTCAATATATGCAAAACAATGTGATAAACCATATTAACAAATTGAAGGATAAAAACCATATGATCATCTCAATAGATGCAGAGAAAGCATTGGACAAAATTCAACACCCACTTATGATAAAAAAAAACCCTGCAGAAAGTAGGCATAGATGGAACTTTCCTCAACATAATAAAGGCCATAAATCGTCCCCAATGGTGAAAAACTGAAAGCATTTCCACTAAGATCAGAAACAAGACAAGGTTGCCCACTCTTACCACTCTTACTCAACATAGTTTTGGAAGTTTTAGCCACAGCAATCAGAGAAGAAAAGGAAATAAAAGGAATCCAAATTGGAAAAGAAGAAGTAAAACTGTCACTGTTTGAAGATGACATGATACTATACATAGAGAATCCAAAGATGCTACCAGAAAACTACTAGATCTAATCAATGAATTTGGTAAAGTAGCAGGATACAAAATTAATGAACAGAAATCTCTGGCATTCCTATACACAAATGATGAAAAATCCTAAAGTGAAATCAAGAAAACATTCCCATTTACCACTTCAACAAAAAGAATAAAATATCTATGAAAAAACCTACCTATGGAGACAAAAGAACTGTATGCAGGAAATTATAAGACACTGGTGAAAGAAATTAAAGATGATATAAATATATGGAGAGATATGCCATGTTCTTGGATTGGAAGAATCAACATTGTGAAAATGACTCTACTACCCAAAGCAACCTACAGATTCAATGCAATCCCTATCAAACTACCACTGGCATTTTTCACAGAACTAGAACAAAAAATTTCACAATTTGTATGGAAACACAAAAGACCCCGAATAGCCAAAGCAGTCTTGAGAAAGAAAAATGGAGCTGGAAGAATCAGGCTCTCTGACTTCAGACTATACTACAAAGCTATAGTAATCAAGACAGTATGGTACTGGCACAAAAACAGAAATATAGATCAATGGAACAGGATAGAAAGCCCAGAGATAAGCCCACGCACATATGGTCACCTTATCTTTGATAAAGGAGGCAGGAATATACAGTGGAAAATCACAGCCTCTTCAATAAGTCGTGCTGGGAAAACTGGACAGCTACATATAAAAGTATGAGATTAGATCACTCCCTAACACCATATACAAAATAAGCTCAAAATGTCTTAAAGACCTAAATGTAAGGCCAGACACTATCAAATTCTTAGAGCAAAACATAGGCATAACACTCTATGACATAAATCACAGCAAGATCCTTTTTGACCCACTTCCTAGAGAAATGGAAATAAAAACAAAAATAAACAAATGGGACCTAAGGAAACTTCAAAGCTTTTGCACAGCTAAGGAAACCATAAACAAGACCAAAAGGCAGCCCTCAGAATGGGAGAAAATATTTGCAAATGAAGCAACTGACAAAGGATTAATCTCCAAAACTTACAAGCAGCTCATGCAGCTCAATAACAAAAAAACAAACAACCCAATCCAAAAATGGGCAGAAGACCTAAATAGACATTTCTCCAAAGAAGATATACAGACTGCCAACAAATACATGAAAGAATGCTTAACTTCATTAATCATTAGAGAAATGCAAATCAAAACTACAATGAGATACCATCTCACACCAGTCAGAATGGCCATCATCAAAAAATCTAGAAACAATAAATGCTGGAGAGGGTGTGGAGGAAAGGG
>NW_020837946.1:35740243-35886858 GCF_003676395.1 Aethalodelphis obliquidens | reverse complement strand
GGATAAAGAAGATGTAGCACATATATACAATGGAATATTACTCAGCCATAAAGAGAAACTAAACTGAGCTATTTGTAATGAGGTGGATAGACCTAGAGTCTGTCATACAGAGTGAGGTAAGTCAGAGAAAGACAAATACCGTATGCTAACACATATATATGGAATTTAAGAAAAAAAATGTCATGAAGAACCTAGGAGTAAGACAGGAATAAAGACACAGACCTACTAGAGCATGGACTTGAGGATATGGGGAGGGTATTAGGGTAAGCTGTGACAAAGTGAGAGAGTGGAATGGACATATATACACTACCAAACGTAAATTAGATAGCTAGTGGGAAGCAGCCGCATAGCACAGGGAGATCAGCTTGGTGCTTTGTGACCGCCTGGCGGGGTGGGATAGGGAGGGTGGGAGGGTGGGAGATGCAAGAGGGACGAGATATGGGAACATATGTATATGTATAACTGATTCACTTTGTTATAAAGCAGAAACTAACACACCATTGTAAAGCAATTATACTCCAATAAAGATGTAAAAAAAATAAATTAAATAACTGATTGAACAGAATAGAAGAATGCATAAATGAATTTGAAGACAAAATAAAGCACAGAGAGAAAAACAAATTAGGAAAAATTGAATATTGAACTCTCATTCATTGCTGGTGGGAATGCAAAATGGTACAGTTACTTTGGAATACAGTTTGGCAATTACTTACAAAACTAAATGTACTCTTGCAATATAATTCAGCAGTTGTGCTCCTTAGTATTTAAAGACCTGAAAATGTATGTCTACACAAAAATGTGCACACAGGTGTTTAAAGCAGCGTTAATTATAACAGCCAAAACTTGGAGGCAACCAAGACGTCCTTCAGTAACTGAATGCATCAATAAACTGTGATATATCCAGACAACTGAATATTATTCAAGAAACACACACACACACACACACACACACAAAGGGCTATCATATCATGAAAAGACACAAAGGAATCTTAAATGCGTATTGCTAAATAAAAGAAGCCAGTTTGAAATGGCTATATACTGTATGAGTCCACCTATATGACATTTTGGAAAAGATAAAACTGTAGAGATAGTAAAAGATCATGGTTGCCAGGGAATGGAGAGGAGGGAGAGATGAATATGCAGAACACAGAGGATGTTTAGGGCAGTGAAAATACTGTGTCTGATATCATAATGATGGACACATGTCATAACTTGTCCAAGTCATAGAATGTATGGATTTTGTGTGAATATAATCTGTCAATGGAGGTTCATCAATTTAAATAACTGTACCACTTTGATAGGGGATGTTGATAATGGGGAAGTCTGTGCATCTGTGGGGGCAGGAGCTATTTGGAAAACCTCTGTACCTTCCCTCAATTTTGCTATGAATCTTAAACTACTCTAAAAGTCTTAATTCTTTTATTTATTTATTTTTTTTCTGTACGCGGGTCTCTCACTGTTGTGGCCTCTCCCGTTGCGGAGCATAGGCTCCGGACGCGCAGGCTCAGCGGCCATGGCTCACGGGCCCAGCCGCTCCACGGCATGTGGGACCTTCCCGGACCGGGGCACGAACCCGTGTCCCCTGCATCAGCAAGCGGACTCTCAACCACTGCGCCACCAGGGAAGCCCATAAAAGTCTTAATTCTTAAAAAAAATCTATAAAAGTTTTTATAGAAATTGACAAGCTGATTTTTAAAATTTATATGCAAATGACTAGAATAGTCAAAATAGCCTTGAAAAAGTAGAATAAAGTTGGAGGACTTATACTTACTTTAAAGCTACAATATCAAATAAGTATGGTGTTGAGATAAGAATCCATAATGAAACATACTTAAGGGACAAATATGGAAGAATACATAATGGAACAGAATACAAAGTCCAGAAATAGGCTCACCCTTATGTTGTAAATTTGTTTTTACAAATGTATCAAAACAACACACTGGGCAAACACAGGAAAGTCTTCTCTACAAATGGTGCTGAAACAACTGGATATCTGATGGAAAAAAAAAATTGAACCTTGATTCCTACCTCAAACTATACATACAAATTAATTTGAGATAAATCATTGACCCAACATGAAAGATAAAACTGTAACACTTCTGAAAGGAAATTGTAATATATCTTCACAAATTTTGGTAGACATAAATTTTTACACAAGATTCAGAAACTATAAACCATAAAATTAAAAAACTGATAAATTAGACATCATCAGAACTCAAACTTGCTCACCAAGAAAACACCACTAGTAATATGAAGAGGCCAGCCACAGACTGGATAAAAGCATTCATAATATATATATCTGTAAAGGATCATATCCAGAATATTTAAAGAACTTCTATACCTTAATGATAAAATGGACAACCAAATAAAGAGTAGGAAAAAGACACTTCATGTAAAAAATATTAAAATGACCAATGTGCATCAAAAGTGCTCAAAATATTCACTCAGGAAAATGCAAATTAAAACTATAATAAGATGCTACCACCCACATGCTAAAATGGCTAAAAGTAAAAAAGAGTTCATCTACCAAGTGTTGGTGATGTTGTGGAACACCCGATACTCTCACATGTTGCAGGTGAGTATGAAATGATACAGCCACTTTGCAAAACTCTTTACTAGTTACTTGTAAAGTTAAACATGTACAACCGTATGACCCAGCAATATCACTTCTAGGTATTTACCCAAAAGAAATAAAAATTTATTTCTACAAAAGATTGTAGAAGAATGTTCACAGCAACTTTATTTACAATAGCCCCAAACTAGAAACAACCCAAATGTCCATCAGCAAGTGAATGGTTAAACAAATTGATATACTCATGCAATGGAAAATCACCTGGCAAAAAAAAGAAACAAATCACTAGTACATGCAATGTAGATGAATCTCAAAATCATGTTGAAAGAAAAAAGTCAAACACAAAGCATAATTCCATTTATCTAAAGTTTGAGAAGAGGTAAAACTAAAATCTGGTGATAGAATTCAGAATAATGTTTGTATGGGTTGGTTGGAAAGGAGGATGGAGAATGATGGGAAAAGTCATGAGGGAACTTACTGGGGTGATGGAAAAGTTCTAAATCATAATAGGTTGGTTGCTTTATGGGTATACATTTGTCAAACTCTTTAAACTCTATAATTATTATCTGTATGTTTTATTGTACATAAGTTGTACCTCACAGAAATAATAAAAACCTAACATCTCTTTAAGTGACTACAAACTGGATTGTTCTAACCATGTTTATAATAAGATCTGGTAACTATGGCTAAATCTATCAAATTTACCAAAAATATCTAAAATTTACTGAACTTATACAGGGCTTTCCCAACAGTTTCAACAGAGAAAATTAATAGATGATAGAATATAGACTGCAACCAAATATAAGCAGCAAAACTCAAAAACAAGATCATCATGAGAAAGTACCTCCAAGAAATAACTTCAGTAGAACTAAATATACTCAGGATAAAAAGAAAAGACTGAGACAATGATATCAATTAAACAATGGCATTTCTAATCAGCCTATCAATTCTGTTATCATTTTTTATAATATCTCATGCTTTCTGTATTAATACTGTAAGAATTAAAACAAAATGATATGACTAGATGATTTAAATTTCTAAAAGAGCAGTTTGCTGATGAACTCTAGATGATTTGGCCAAGAGATCACTCTGCCTGTAGTTATATCTGGCCAATCCAAAGAACCAATTACACTGTATATTCTTTTTTTTTAATTTTTGAATTTTATTTTATTTTATTTTTATACAGCAGGTTCTTATTAGTCATCAATTTTATACACATCAGTGTATACATGTCAATCCCAATCACCCAATTCATCACACACCACCCCCACCCCCCACTGCTTTCCCCCCTTGGTGTCCATACGTTTGTTCTCTACATCTGTGTCTCAATTTCTGCCCTGCAAACCGGTTCATCTGTACCCTTTTTCTAGGTTCCACATATATGCGTTAATATACGATATTTGGTTTTCTCTTTCTGACTTACTTCACTCTGTATGACAGTCTCTAGATCCATCCACGTCTCAACAAATGACCCAATTTCGTTCCTTTTTATGGCTGAGTAATATTCCATTGTATATATGTACCACATCTTTATCCATTCATCTGTCAATTGGCATTTAGGTTGCTTCCATTACCTGACATCTGTAAATAGTGCTGCAATGAACATTGGGGTGCATGTGTCTTTTTGAATTGTGGTTTTCTCTGGGTATATGCCCAGTAGTGGGATTGCTGGATCATATGGTAGTTCTATGTTTAGTTTTTTAAGGAACCTCCATACTGTTCTCCATAGTGGCTGTATCAGTTTACATTCCCACCAACAGTGAAAGAGGGTTCCCTTTTCTCCACATCCTCTGCAGCATTTGTTGTTTGTAGATTTTCTGATGAAGCCCATTCTTACTGGTGTGAGGTGATAACTCATTGTATTTTTGATTTGCATTTCTCGAATAATTAGTGATGTTGAGCAGCTTTTCACCTGCTACTTGGCCATCTGTATGTCTTCTTTGGATAAATGTCTATTTAGGTCTTCTGCCCATTTTTGGATTGGGTTGTTTGTTTTTTTAATATTGAACTGCATGAGCTGTTTATATATTTTGGAGATTAATTCTTTGTCTGTTGATTCTTTTGCAAATATTTTCTCCCATTCTGAGGGTTGTCTTTTTGTCTTGTTTATGGTTTCCTTTGCTGTGCAAAAGCTTTTAAGTTTCATTAGATCTCATTTGTTTATTTTTGTTTTTATTACCATTACTCTAGGAGGTGGATCAAAAAAGATCTTGCTGTGATTTATGTCAAAGAGAGTTCTTCCTATGTTTTCCTCTAAGAGTTTTAAAGTGTCTGGTCTTACATTTCCGTCTCAAATCCATTTTGAGTTTATTTTTGTGTATGGTGTTAGGGAGTGTTCTAATTGCATTCTTTTACATGTAGCTGTCCAGTTGTCCCAGAACTACTTGTTCAAGAGACTGTCTTTTCTCCATTGTTTATCCTTGCCTCCTTTGTCACAGATTAGTTGACCACAGGCATGTGGGTTTACCTCTGGGCTTTCTATCTTGTTCCATTGATCTATGTTTCTATTTTTGTGTCAGTACCATATTTTCTTGATGACTGTAGCTTTGTAGTATAGTCTGAAGTCAGGGAGTCTGATTCCTCCAGCTACGTTTTCTTCCTTCAAGACTGCTTTGGCTATTCGGGGTCTGTTGTGTCTCCATACAAATTTTAAGATATATTGTTCTAGTTCCATAAAAAAATGCCATTGGTAATTTGATAGGGATTGCACTGAATCTGCAGATTGCTTTGGGTAGTATAGTGATTTTAACAATATTGATTCTATCAATCCAAGAACATGGTATATCTCTCCATCTGTTGGTATCATCTTTAATTTCTTCATCAGTGTCTTATAGCTTTCTGCATACAAGTCTTTTGTCTCCCTAGGAAGGTTTATTTCTAGGTATTTTATTCTTTTTGTTGCAATGGTAAATGGGGGTGTTTCCTTAATTTCTCTTTCAGCTCTTTCATCATTAGTGTATAGGAATACAAGAGATTTCTGTGCATTAATTTTGTATCTTGCAACTTTACCAAATTCATTGATTAGCTCTAGTAGTTTTCTGGTGGCATCTTTAGGATTCTTTACATATAGTATCATGTCATTTGCAAACAGTGACAGTTTTACTTCTTCTTTTCCAAGTTGTATTACTTTTATTTCTTTTTCTTCTCTGATTGCTATGGCTAGGACTTCCAAACGATGTTGAGTAATAGTGGTGAAGTGGACATCCTTGTCTTGTTTCCTGATCTTAGAGGAAATGGTTTCAGCTTTTCACCATTGAGAATGATGTTTGCTGTGGGTTTGTCGTATATGGCCTTTATTATGTTGAGGTATGTTCCCTCTATGCCCACTTTTTGGAGAGTTTTTATCATAAATAGGTGTTGAATTTTGTCAAAAGCTTTTTCTGCATCTATTGAAATGATCATATGTTTTTTATTCTTCAATTTTTTAATATGGAGTATCACATTGATTGATTTTCGTATATTGAAGAATCTTTGCATCCCTGGGATAAATCCCACTTGATCATGGTGTATGATCCTTTCAATGTGTCATTGGATTCTGTTTGATAGTATTTTGTTGAGGATTTTTGCATTTATATTCATCAGTGATATTGGCCTGTAATTTTCTTTTTTGTAGTACCTTTGTCTGGTTTTGGTATCAGGGTGATTGTGGCGACATAGAATGAGTTTGGGAGTGTTCTTTCCTCTGCAATTTTTTGGAGCAGTTTGAGAAGGATGGGTGTTAGCTCTTCTCTAAATGTTTGATAGAATTCACCAGTGAAGCCATCTGGTCCTGGACTTTTGCTTGATGGAAGGCTTTTAATCACAGTTTCAATTTCATTACTTGTGATTGGTCAGTTCATATTTTCTATTTCTTCCTGGTTCTGTCTTGGAAGGTTATACCGTTCTAAGAATTTGTCCATTTCTTCCAGGTTGTCCATTTTATTGGCATACAGTTGCTTGTAGTAGTCTCTTAGGATCCCTTGTATTTCTGCGGTGTCTGTTGTAACTTCTCCTTTTTCATTTCTAATTCTATTGATTTGAGTCCTCTCCCTGTTTTTCGTGATGAGTCTGGCTAGTGGTTTATCAATTTTGATTATCTTCTCAAAGAACCAGCTTTTACTTTTATTGATCTTTGCTATTGTTTTCTTTGTTTCTATTTCATTTATTTCTGCTCTGAACGTTATGATTTCTTTCCTTCTTCTAACTTTGGGTTTTGTTTGTTCTTTTTTAGTTCCTTTAGGCATAAAGTTAGATTGTTTATTTGAGATTTTTCTTCTTTCTTGAGGTAGGCTTGTATAGCTGTAAACTTCCCTCTTAGAACTGCTTTTGCTGCATCCCATAGGTTTAGGATGACCGTGTTTTCACTCTCATTTGTCTCTAGGTATTTTTTGATTTCCTCTTTGATTTCTTCAGTGATCTCAGGTTATTTAGTAACGTTATGTTTAGCCTCCATGTGTTTGTGTTTTTTACGTTTCTTCCCCTGTAATTCATTTTTTTGTTTGTTTGTTTTCTTTGCAGTACACGGACCTCTCACTGTTGTGGCCTCTCCCATTGCAGAGCACAGGCTCTGAACGTGCAGGCTCAGCGGCCATGGTTCACAGGCCTAGCCACCCCGCGGCATGTGGGATCTTCCCAGACCGGGGCACGAACCGGTGTCCCCTGCATCGGCAGGCAGACTCTCAACCACTGTGCCACAAGGGAAGCCTTGTAATTTATTTTTAATCTCATAGCATTGTGGTCAGAAAAGATGCTTGGTATGCTTTCAATTTTCTTAAATTTACTGAGGCTTGATTTGTGACCAAAGATGTGATCTATCCTGGAGAATATTCCATGTGCACTTGAGAAGAAAGTGTAATCTGCTGTCTTAGGGTGGCATGTCCTATAAATATCAATTAAATCTATGTGGTCTACTATGTCATTTAAAGCTTGTGTTTCCTTATTAATTATCTGTTTGGATGATCTGTCCATTGGTGTAAGTGAGGTGTTAAAGTCCCCCACTATTATGGTGTTACTGTCGATTTCCTCTTTTAGAGCTGTTAGCAGTTTCCTTATGTATTGGGGTGCTCCTATGTTGGGTGCATATATATTTATAATTGTTATATCTTCTTCTTGGATTGATCCCTTGATCATTATGTAGTGTCCTTCCTTGTCTCCTGTAACTTTTTTTTTTTTTTTTTTTGTGGTACTCGGGCCTCTCACTGTTGTGGTCTCTCCCGTTGCGGAGCAAAGGCTCCAAACGTGCAGGCTCAGCGGCCATGGCTCACGGGGCTAGCCGCTCTGCGGCATGTGAGATATTCCCAGACCAGGGCACGAACCCATGTCCCCTGCATCGGCAGGTGGACTCTCAACCACTGCACCACAAGGGAAGCCCTGTAACATTCTTTTTTTAAAGTCTATTTTATCTGATATGAGTATTGATACTCCAGCTTTTTTTGATTTCCATTTGCATGGAATATCTTTTTCCATCCCCTCACTTTCAGTCTGTATGTGTCCATAGGTCTGAAGTGGGTCTCTTGTAGACAGCATATATATGGGTCTTGTTTTTGTATCCATTCAAGCCATGCTGTGTCTTTTGGTTGGAGCATTTAATCTATTCATATTTAAGGTAATTGTCGATATATATATTCCTATGACCATTTTCTTAATTGTTTTCCATTTGTTTTTGTAGGTCCTTTTCTTCTCTTGTGTTTCCCACTTACAGAAGTTCCTTCATCAGTTGTTGTAGAGCTGGTTTGGTGGTGATGAATTCTCTTAGCTTTTGCTTGTCTGTAAAGCTTTTGATTTCTGCATAGAATCTGAATGAGATCCTTGCCGGGTAGAGTAATCTTGGTTGTAGGTTCTTCCCTTTCATCATTTTAAGTATATCATGCCAGTCCCTTCTGGCTTGTAGAGTTTCTGCTGAGAAATCAGGTTTTAACCTTATGGGAGTTAGCTTGTATGTTATTTGTCATTTTTCCCTTGCTGCTTTCAATAATTTTTCTTTGGCTTTAATTTTTGCCAATTTGATTACTATGTATCTCGATGTGTTTCTCCTTGGGTTTATTCTGTCTGGGACTCTCTGCACTTCCTGGACTTGGGTGGCTATTTCCTTTCCCATGTTAGGGAAATTTTCGACTCTAATCTCTGCAAGTATTTTCTCTAGTCCTTTCTTTCTCTCTTCTTCTTCTGGGACCCCTATAATGCGAATGTTGTTGCATTTAATGTTGTCCCAGAGGTCTTTTAGGCTGTCTTCATTTCTTTTCATTCTTTTTTTCTTTATTCTGTTCTGCAGCAGTGAATTCCACCATTCTGTCTTTCAGGTCACTTATCCGTTCTTCTGCCTAAGTTATTCTGCTATTGATTCTTTCTGGTGTAGTTTCCATTTCAGTTATTGTATTGTTCATCTCTGTTTGTTCTTTAATTCTTCTAGGTCTTTGTTAAACACTTCTTGCATCTTCTCAATCTTTGCCTCCATTCTTTTTCCGATGTCCTGGATCATCTTCACTATCATTATTCTGAATTCTTTTTCTGGAAGTTTGCCTATCTCCACTTCATTTAGTTGTTTTTCTGGGGTTTTATCTTGTTCCTTCATCTGGTACATAGCCCTCTGCCTTTTCATCTTGTCTATCTTTCTGTGAATGTGGTTTTTGTTCCACAGGCCATGGGATTGTAGTTGTTCTTGCTTCTGCTGTCTGCCCTCTGGGGGATGAGGCTATTTAAGAGACTTATGCAAGTTTCCTGATGGAAGGGATGGGTGGTGGGTAGAGATGGCTGTTATTCTGGTGGGCAGAGCTCAGTAAAACTTTAGTCTGCTTGACTATTGATGGGTAGGCCTGGGTTTCCTCCCTGTTGGTTGTTTGGCCCGAGGCAACCCAACACTGGAGCCTTCCTGGGCTCTTTGGTGGGGCTAATGGTGGACTCTGGGAGGGCTCATGCCAAAGATTACTTCCCAGAACTTCTGCCAGTGTTCTTGTCCCCATGGTGAGCCACAGCCACCCCCTGCCTCTACAGGAGACCCTCCAACACTAGCAGGTAGGTCTGGTCCAATCTCCCCTGGGGTCACTGCTCCTTCCCCTGGGTCCCACTGCACACACTACTTTGTGTGTGCCCTCCAAGAGTGGAGTCTCTGTTTGCCCCTGTCCTGTTGAAGTTCTGCAGTCAAATCCCAGTAGGCTTCGAAGTCTTATTCTCTAGGAATTCCTCCTCCCGTTGCCAGACCCCCGGTTGGGAAGCCTGACGTGGGGCTCAGAACCTTCACTCCAGTGGGTGGACTTCTGTGGTATAAGTGTTCTCCAGTCTTTGAGTCACCCACCCAACAGTTATGGGATTAGATTTTGATGTGATTGCACCCCTCCTACCATCTCATTGTGGCTTCTCCTTTGTCTTTGGATGTGGGGTATATTTTTTGGTGATTTCCAGTGTCTTCCTGTCAATGATTGTCCAGCAGCTACTTGTGATTCTAGTGTTCTCACAAGAGGGAGTGAGAGCACGTCCTTCTACTCCACCATCTTGGTTCAGGCCCTTCTGACCTACACCATATATTCTTGCGTTTGCATAAAGCTGGGTTTATTTGCAACTCTCCTCCCCTCCTTCTGGGAGGTAAAGGCCAGGAAATGAAAGGTTATTTTCTGCTTGGAAGATCTTGTAAGAAGAACTTGATAGTTTCACACAGAGGTGCTCCATTCATAATCACAACACTTAGCAGTGAACTGGCTGTTCAGAGCTGCTTTAAATTCAAATGGGAAGACTAACAAACATCTCCAAAATATTCCTAACCCCAAATCTCTCTTAAAAATCAATTGTTTTCAAAACCCCTCTTTATGTTTCTATAGCAAACAGCTGCACAAATAAACAAAGTAGAATATCATGCTATGTAGATGCTCTGTGTAGAGCCTGAAGGAAGCTACAAAAC
Source organism: Aethalodelphis obliquidens (assembly GCF_003676395.1). NCBI lineage: Eukaryota > Metazoa > Chordata > Mammalia > Artiodactyla > Delphinidae > Aethalodelphis > Aethalodelphis obliquidens. The sequence goes on along the minus strand of NW_020837946.1, from coordinate 35,876,416 downwards.
TGAAGAATTCTTTCACAGTTTCTAACACATAATGTAGGACAAGAGGAGATTATACCATGCATTGTATCACATAGTCTCCTAGCTGCACAAATCATTAGAATTTGACCGATTTCAAGGTCTTCCAGATCTTGTGATACAGGCATTCTACCATATTACACAAACTATCCTTGTAGTATACACATTTTACACCATGTCCTCTTTGACAACTGATGTAAGGTATACCATAATAAATTGGAGGAATTTAATTGCCATTGAACATAACTGATACACAATTTTCTAATAAACTCAAATGAAGAGATAATTTCTTGATATATTCTTTCTTTTTAAATCAGCAGTAAGAGAAGTATATTCCTAATATATTGTAAATGGGGCATGTTATTACAGCTGAATTATTATGAAAGGCTTCTTTTCATGTACTCATACTGGCTTGAAACAGCAAGGAATCTGTGGCTCACTAATAAACGCATTGTAATCACATGTTTTCTTATTTTCTAGATGACTTCGTGGATTATTTAATTTTAAATGTCCTCTACACTCAAAGGTGATTAAAAGCCAAATACTGCAACAACCATGGAACAATGCATTCTATGGTTAATGTGCTATGGTTATTTATAGTGGGATGTTTTGAAATATCTGAGAAATCTGGAAAACAGGAAACCTTATTGAAACTACAACTTCTTTAGTCTTGAAATAATCAAACCATAAAACCCAGTGTTATTTGAGGTAGGACTCATAGGCTTAAATTCCCTTTCCCGGGCTTCCCTGGTGGCACAGTGGTTGAGAGTCCGCCTGCCGATGCAGGGGACACGGGTTCGTGCCCCGGCCCGGGAATATCCCACATCCCGTGGAGCGGCTGGGCCCGTGAGCCATGGCCGCTGAGCCTGCGCGTCCGGAGCCTGTGCTCCGCAATGGCAGAGGCCACAGCAGTGAGAGGCCCGCCTACTGCAAAGAAAAAAAAAAAAAAAAAAAAAATTCCCTTTCCCATCTCTAGTCATATAAGGCCTACTTTTCTTTCTCTTGTTGCTATTTTTAATTTTTCATCTCCTACTTATTTTCTTTGGATTTTTAATTCATTTTTTTCTTCTTTTACATGCCTGCTAGAGAATTCTTAAGTATTACCTTCTCCCTTGTGACTACATCTCAGCTAGGGAAGATAGTGAATTCCAAATATTTTGATGCTCTGCATCTTGAACCATTAATTAATTATTTGATTCAGCCTCTGCGGCAAAATCCCACCATGACCCAGCACTCACGTAAAATGTAACTATTATCAAGTAAATAAATGACCTCAGTAATTTTACACAACGGCCTGTCTAGAAGGTCCAAAGCTCTAGCTGCTTGTAGACGGTCATCTTCTCCTCATGTCTTCACATGGTCTTCCCTCTGTGCATCTTTAAGACAGGTTACATGTGTGATTCAACTGTGCATTCCCCATATATTTAACATGGTGCCTAGTGGACAGTTGTAGCAAATAAATTCATGTTAAATAAATAGATTTACATTTGTCCTGTTTGCTTTTATTATCACAAACTCAGTGAAGCCTACTAATTATTTTATATTCCTCTTTAAACTGTTCTTTTAATAAAAAATCTTCAATTTGACCACATTATAATTATTAGTTTGACCTCCTTCTTTTATATCCTATATTGACAAATTAGTATCCATATCTTGCAAAATCTGACAATATTTTTAAAACCTTTTCTTCTTTCTTTGTATATAAGTCAGATCTTTGGTTTTTTTGTTTTCTGTTTTTGCGGTACGCTGGCCTCTCACTGTTGTGGCCTCTCCCGTTGCAGAGCACAGGCTCCGGACGCGCAGGCTCAGCAGCCATGGCTCAAGGGCCCAGCCACTCCGCGGCATGTGGGATCTTCCCGGACCGGGGCACGAACCCGTGTCCCCTGCATTGGCAGGCAGACTCTCAACCACTGTGCCATCAGGAAAGCCCCTTTGGGGGGTTTTAATTGGTGCTTTTCTGTTGTTTTGATTTAGTGGCGACTCTTGTTTTAATTTTCACCATATATGTGTATCTGAATATATATTTATGTATATACATGTATATTTGAAGATCAGAAGCATATGTAAATCCTTCTTTTCAACATATATTGTAAATATTTGGCAGACAATATTCCAATCAAAATTCTTACATGAATTCAATAGCCATTGACCATTATAAATCCACATATTGTTATGTGGCAGGTTGTTAGAAAAAACCTAAGAGAGCTTTAACTAAGGGGCCAGGGACATTACTATTCATTTGTCTATTTAACCTTGATTCAAGCAATAAGAACATTGTGAGCATTTCTATGGAAGCTCAACCACCCAACATAAAGCCTAGTAAGATAATAATAAAAATCCTCATCCACCTCTACAAGCCTCTTAACACCTGCCACCCAGCGAACATTCTTGTAGAACCCAACTCCGAACTCCCTCCTCACATGCTTATTGTTACTTGTGACAAGGTCCATGAACCATTCTAAAGATACTGTCCACCCTTTAATATCGTGCACTACCCTAAATTATGCACAGCTGAGCCATCAGCAGCTAAGGAAAAGTTTCACAGAAGAGCTATTCATGATATAGCCCAAGATGCAACATGAAGACAAAGGGCATATAAAGAATGAAGACTCAAAGAACAGAAAGTTGGAGCGAGACAGAGAGGCTCTTAAGAGAAAAGGAAACATTGAGACGGCACTTATACATGGGATTGAGAAAAGTGACCCCGTTTATCTACACAGAACATGGATTCCTTTCCTGTTTGTATTCACTCAGATGCAGGTGAAGTGTATGTAGTTCATATTTTACCACATCTAGTCTGTTTCTATATTGAATTCCATGTAATGTTGTATTTCTGAGGGATACAAAGTAGTTTAATGATAATAGTACTTGAATTACACTCTTCCTTCAAAAAACGTATACGCCAAGACAAAAACCGAATGTAAGTCAAACACAGCCCTAAATTTTTATGACTTGACATGCAGCCCACAGAACAAATAACTAACAATTCCAGTGACAATAATAGGAATCCCTTTAATTTTTATCACATTACACAATTTAAAAAGCACTTTTACTAGAAGGTGAGTTTCATTTAAGCAACAATATTTAAAGCAGTTTCATAAAATTGTATAATGATTACCTCTATTGATAAAAAGACATTTATTGTAAAAAAGAACAGGGAAAAATGTAAATAAGATAATGAAAAGCACTTTAATACTCCCTGCCCCCCCACACACACAAACTGACAATAAAATGTTGATAAATTTCTTTTCAGGTGTATCTTTTTTTCTCCCCCTTTTATTTTATCAATTTATTTATTTTAACATCTTTATTGGAGTATAACTGCTTTACAATGGTGTGTTAGTTTCTGCTGTACAACAAAGTGAATAAGCTATACCGATACATATATCCCCATATCACCTCCCTCTTGCGTCTCCCTCCCACCCTCCCTATCCCACCTCTCTAGGTGGACACAAAGCACCGAGCTGATCTCCCTGTGCTATGCGGCTACTTCCCACTAGCTGTCTATTTCACATTTAGTAGTATATATATGTCCATGCCACTCTCTCACTTCATCCAAGCTTACCCTCCTGCATTGCCATATCCTCAAGTCCATTCACTACATCTGCATCTTTATTCCTGTCCTACCCCTAGGTTCTTCAGAACTTTTTTTTTTTTTAGATTCCATATATATGTGTTAGCATACAGTATTTGTTTTTCTCTTTCTGATTTACTTCACTCTCTATGACAGTCTCTAGGTCTATCCACCTCACTACAAATAACTCAATTTTATTTATTTTTATTGCTGAGTACTATTCCATGGTAAATATGTGCCATATCTTCTTTATCCATTCATCTGTCGATGGACACTTAGGTTGCTTCCATGTACTGGCTATTGTAAATAGTGCTGCAATGAACATTGTGGTACATGACTCTTTATCAAAAATAAGGTGACCATAAGTGCATGGGCTTATCTCTGGGCTTTCTATCCTGTTCTATTGATCTATATGTCTGCTTTTGTGCCAGTACCATACTGGCTTGATTACTGTAGCTTTGTAGTATAGTCTGAAGTCAGGGAGCCAGATTCCTCCAGTTCTGTTTTTCTTTCTCAATATTGCTTTGGCTATTCAGGGTCTTTTGTGTTTCCATACAAATTCTGAAAATTTTGTTCTAGTTCTGTGAAAAATGCCATTGGTAGTTTGATAGGGATTGCATTGAATCTGTAGATTGCTTTGGGTAGTATAGTCCTTTCCACAATTTTGATTCTTCCAATGCAAGAACATGGTATATCTCTCCATATGTTTGTAACATCCTTAATTTCTTTCATCAGTGTCTTATAGTTTTCTGCATGCAAGTCTTTTGTCTCCTTAGGTAGGTTTATTCCTAGGTATTTTATTCTTTTTGTTTCAGTGGTAAATGGGAGTGTTCCCTTAATTTCTATTTCAATTTTTCATCATTAGTGTATAGGAATGCAAGAGATTTCTGTGCATTAATTTTGTATCCTGCTACTTTACCAAATTCATTAATTACCTCTAGTAGTTTTCTGGTAGCATCTTTAGGATTCTCTATGTATTGTATCATGTCATCTGTAAACAGTGACAGTTTTAGTTCTTCTTTCCAATTTGGATTCCGTTTATTTCTTTTTCTTCTCCAACTGCCATGGCCAAAATTTCCAAAACTATGTTGAATAATAGTGGTGAGAGTGGGCAACCTTGTTTTGCTCCTGATCTTAGTGGAAATGGTTTCAGTTTCTCCCCATTGAGAAAGATGTTGCCTGTGGATTTTTCATATGTGGCCTTTATTATGTTGAGGTAAGTTCCCTCTATGCCTACTTTCTAGAGGGTTTTTATCATAAATAGGTGTTGAATTTTCTCAAAAGCTTTTCCTGCATCTATTAAGATGATCATATGGTTTTTATCCTTCACTTTGCTAATATGATTTATCACATTGATTGATTTGCATATATTGAAGAATCCTTGAATTCCTGGGATAAAACCCACTTGATCATGGTGTATAGTCCTTTTCATGTGCTGTGGAATTCTGTTTGCTATTATTTTGTTGAGTATTTTTGCATGTATGTTCATCAGTGATTTTGGCCTGTAGTTTCCTTTTTGTGTGACATCTTTGTCTGGTTTTGGTATCAGGGTGAAGGCAGCCTTGTAGAATGAGTTTGGGAGTGTTTCTCCCTCCGCTATATTTTGGAAGAGTTTGAGAAGGATAGGTGTTAGCTCTTCGCTAAATGTTTGATAGAATTCACCTGTGAAGCCATCTGGTCCTGGGCTTTTGTTTGTTGGAAGATTTTTAATGACAGTTTCAATTTCAGCGCTTGTGATTGGTCTGTTTATATTTTCTATTTCTTCCTGGTTCAGTCTCAGTAGGTTGTCTTCTCTAAGAATTTGTCCATTTCTTCCAGATTGTCCATTTTATTGGCATAGAGTTACTTGTAGTAATCTGTCATGATCCTTTGTATTTCTGCAGTGTCAGTTGTTACTTCTCCTTTTTCATTTCTAATTCTATTGATTTGAGTCTTCTCCCTTTTTTCTTGATACGTCTGGCTTATGGTTTATCAATTTTGTTTATCTTCTCAAAGAACCAGCTTTTAGTTTTATTGATCTTTGCTATCATTTCCTTCATTTCTTTTTCATTTATTTCTGCTCTGATCTTTATGATTTCTTTCCTTCTGCTAACTTTGGGGTTTTTTTTGTTCTTCTTTCTCTAATTGCTTTAGGTGTAAGGTTAGGTTTTCTATTTCAGATGTTTGTTTCTTGAGGTAGGATTGTATTGCTATAAACTTCCCTCTTAGAACTGCTTTTGCTGCATCCGATAGGTTTTGGGTCATCGTGTTTTCATTGTCATTTGCTTCTAGGTATTTTTTGATTTCCTCTGATTTCTTCAGTGATCTCTTGGTTATTAAGTAGCATATTGTTTAGCCTCCATGTGTTTGTATTTATTCTCAGATTTTTTGCTGTAATTGATATCTAGTCTCACAGTGTTGTGGTCGGAAAAGATACTTGACATGATTCCAATTTTCTTAAATTTACCAAGGCTTGATTTGTGACCCAAGATATGATCTATCCTGGAGAATGTTCCATGAGCACTTGAGAAGAAAATGTATTCTGTTGTTTTTGGATGGAATGTCCTATAAATATCAATTAAGTCCATCTTGTTTAATGTGTCATTTAAAGCTTGTGTTTCCTTATTTATTTTCATTTTGGATGATCTGTCCGTTGGTGAAAGTAGGGTGTTAAACTTCCCTACAATTATTGTGTTACTGTTGATTTCCCCTTTTATGGCTGTTAGCCTTTGTCCTATGAGGTGCTCCTATGTTGGGTGCATAAATATTTACAGTTGTTACATCTTCTTCTTGGATTGATCCCTTGATCATTATGGAGTGCCCTTCTTTGTCTCTTGTAATAGTCTTTATTTTAAAGTCTATTTTGTCTGATATGAGAATTGTTAATCCAGCTTTCTTTTGCTTTCCATGTGCATGTAATATTTTTTTCCATCCCTCACTGTCAGTCTGTATGTGTCCCTAGGTGTGAAGTTGGTCCCTTGTAGACAGCATATATACGAGTCTTGTTTTTGTATCCATTCAGCCAGTCTATGCCTTTTTTTGGAGCATTCTGCCCATTTACATTATAGGTAGTTATCAATATGTATGTTCCTATTACCTTTTTCTTAATTGTTTTTGGTTTGTTATTGTATGTCTTTTCCTTCTCTTGTGTTTCCTGCCTAGAGAAGTTCCTTTAGCATTTGTTGTAAAGCTGGTTTGGTGGTGCTGAATTCTCTTAGCTTTTGCTTGTCTGTAAAGGTTTTCATTTCTCCATCGAATCTGAATGAGACCCTTGCTGGCTAGAGTAATCTTGTTTGTAGATTTTTCCCTTTCATCACTTTAAATATGTCCTGCCACTCCCTTCTGGCTTGCAGAGTTTCTGCTGAAAGATCAGCTGTTAACCTTATGGGGATTCCCTTGTATGTTATTTTTTGCTTTTCCCTTGCTGCTTTTAATATTTTTTCTTGTATTTAATTTTTGATAGCAGATTAATATTGCTTTGGTGTGTTTCTCCTTAGATTTATCCTGAATGGGAATTTCTGCACTCTCTGGACTTGATTGACTATTTTCTTTCCCATGTTAGGGAAGTTTTCAACTATGATCGCTTCAAATACTTTCTCATTCCCTTTCTTTTTCTCTCCTTGTTCTGGGACACCTATAATTCAAATGTTGGTGTGTTTAATGTTGTCCCAGAAGTCTCTGAGACTGTCCTCAATTCTTTTCATTCTTTTCTCTTTATTCTGCTCAGCAGTAGTTATTTCCACTATTTTATCTTCCAGGTCACTTATCAATTCTTCTGCCTCAGTTATTCTGCTCTTAATTCCTTCTAGAGAAGTCTTAATTTCATTTACTGTGTTGTTCATCATTGTGTGTTTGCTCTTTATTTCTTCTATGTCCTTGTTAAATATTTATTTTCTCCATTCTATTTCCATGATTTTGGATCATGTTTACTATCATTACTCTGCATTATTTTTCAGGTAGACTACCTATTTCTTCTTCATTTATTAGGTCTGGTGGGTTTTTACCTTGCTCCTTTATCTGCTGTGTGTTTTTCTGTCTTCTCATTTTGCTTAACTTACTGTCTTTGGGGTCTCCTTTTCACAGGCTGTAGGTTCGTAGTTCCCGTCATTTTTGGTGTCTGCCCCCAGTGAGTAATGTTGGTAGAGTGCGTTGTGTAGGCTTCCTGGTGGAGGAGACTAGTGCCTGTGTTCTGGTGGATGAGGCTGGATCTTGTCTTTCTGGTGGTCAGGACCACGTCCTGGGGTGTGTTTTTGGGTGTCTGTGATCTTATTTTGGTTTTTGGCAGCGTCTCTGCTAATGGGTGGGGTTGTGTTCCTGTCTTGCTGGGTTTTTGGCATGGGATGTCCAGCACTGGAGCTTACTGGTCACTGAGTGGAGGTGGGTCTTAGCATTGAGATGGAGATCTCTGGGAGAGCTTTTGCTGTTTGATATTACATGGGGCTGGGAGTTCTCTTTTGGACCAATGTCCTGACTCAGCTCTCCCACCTCAGAGGCTCATGCCTGACACCCAACCAGAGTACCAAGACGCTGTCAGCCACTCGGTAGACATCTCAACAGCCACAAAGGGAGCAAGCAAGCATTTTTTTGTTTTTGTTTTGCAGTACTTGGGCCTCTCACTGTTGCAGCTTCTCCCGTTGCAGATCACAGGCTCCGGATGCGCAGGCTCATTGGCCATGGCTCACGGGCCCAGCCGCTCCTCAGCATGTGGGATCTTCCCGGACTGGGGTACGAACACTTGTCTCCTGCATCGGCAGGCGGACTCTCAACCACTGCGCCACCAGGGAAGTCCCCAAGCAAGCATTTTAATAGCATTTTGAAAGTGCAGGGGCCAGTTGTATCTTATATAATAAATATTTAATTTAAAATATATATATTATAAAATAAAACTTACAATATAAACCTTGATTACTTAATAATCCATCAAACTGAGCATTTAGACTGTTTCTAATTATTTGTTATTTAAACAATACTGTGATAAACATATACTACATATATAACTATACCTATTTCTGATTATTTCTTTAGTAATAATTTCTAGAAGTGGAAATGGTGAACGTAAAGGTATGAATATGTTTAAGTCTCTCCCCATATATTGCTGAAATAGTTGCCTAGAAATAATAGTACCAATGTATGCTTTCATCAGTAGGCTATGAGACTATTCAACCTAATAGCTTCCTGAATCTTATCAGTTTTTAAAATTTCTGCCAAAACAAACAGCCAGAAAAATAAAAGGCCACAGAAAACCACAACCTATCTGTTAAAAAGTTTTACAGATGTAAAAATTAAATTATATTTATAATTAATTTATGATGAGATTTTTGATTTGTTTTGTCTCTTTTGTCTGTGTGCCCCTGTAGATTATCAGTTTTATGAGGGCAAGTCTCCATGCTTGTTTGAGCCTAGCACAGGGCCTGGTATATAATTTGTGGTCAAAATTTTTATTGGGTGCATAAATTATTGTTTATTTACATCCACTTTTGTATATCAGCATTTTTGCTTGACTTGAAAGGACAAAGTTTCTCTCTTTGACCAGACCCTAGTCAGGCTCCCCTAAGCCCTCTTCCTGACTAGGCCTCAACCTTGAGAACTGACAGACTCTCAACACAAATTATTTCATCTATCCCCCTCTCCTAACGTTAAATGACTTAAACACTAAAATAGTTTCTAACAGTTCAAGGCTACACCCCTAGAATGATCCCAACCCCCTTAAAGTACCTGCCTGAGAAAGCTCAAAGCTGCCAGTATGATTTACTGTTTTTTCTAGCCAATGCCTGATCGTAGGCCACTCACCAGTTTTTCTTAGAACATTTACTAAAAAGGGGCTTACCATTGTTACTACTTCCTCTATCCCTTGGAGATGTATACATTTCTCCTATAACTTCAGGAGTGTCTTTCTCAAGGACCTGAAAGCCATTCCTTTAAAATGTAATCTTCAGGAAGGATAGAGCCTGTGTATCTCAGCCTCTGTGGGAGGATAGAATCCTATCTTCAACAATTGTCAGCTAACACACAGCTGGCCCAATTAGCGTCTACACTGACCAACCCTTTGTAATTTTTCACTTCCTCTACCCTGCAGAGCTCCCACTCAGGCCCCTCCCTACTCCCTCATTCTCTCTTTAAAACAGTCACCTCTGTACAAACTGGGTTCAGTTCACTCTGGACCCTCTTCCCTATTGCCATAGTATGTTACTGATTAAAATCTGTTCTTACCATTTTAACTAGTGTCTAGCTTCACTTATCTTTGACAGAAGCTTATCCTCGTCTTCTCTACCATTTTAGCTAATATTAGTGAACCAAATATTCTAACAAAATTAGTTGTAATGTGCTTCTGCAGGGAGTTTTATGACAATGGTATCAATCAACTGGCATTTTCTGTGTGGTTTGATACTTTTTTGCTTATCCCACCAGAAATATTGGGCTTATATATGGTTATAATTTGAATAACATTAGACAACTATTTCCAAGCATAAAATCCCATAGGCCATTAAAAGCTACAGAATCTTTTAGCATGTGCCTAAAACTTTACTATCAGTCTCTTGGTTTGTGCCAAAAAGTATATTATCTACTCCAATTGAAAAAGTACCAAATCTCATGACCACCTTTTTAAAGGTTTTCCATATTTTAACCCTTCATTGTTTTCTGCATCTGCCTCTGTATTTTAGCAGTTCACGAGTAAAGAGTAATAATGGTTACCATCAGTGGGTGCTGACAGTATCAGGCTCTGTTCATGACACTCCATGGGCTTCCCCTCAAAACCTACCAACAACACAATAAGATCGATATTCTTAAAGATGAGGAAACTGAGATTCAAAGAGGTTCAACAAATTGCCAAAGATCACAGAGCCTGTACATAATGGAGCCATGATTTGAATCATAGACTGTTTGACTTCAAAGTCTGTGTTCTTTCTATTACACTTTACAACCTAAGCATATATAGTCATACATTGACGTGGGGCTTCTTCATATTTCTCATTTTTAATAACTAACACGTAGTCAAAACAAAAGTGAATGTGAGGGAAAATTATACTCAGAATAAATTTTATAATTATAAAGAAAGGAAAAAGAAAATGAAGAAAACAGGCTGTGGCAAAGCAAACACCAAAGCAATCAAGAGGCTTCTAAAAGTCTACTTTTCTTCAAAGGAGCTATATTCATTTCTCTGAAAACTGTAGCTTTGGAATTGAAGGTGGCATACTGTGGGGAGACCAAGGAAATTAAACTTTTTTAATCTTATTGATTCCTATTTCTTTCATTCCATCTGTTTCCTTGGCATGGTGAAGGGGGTGACGATCAACGCAGAGTAAGTTGGCTCTGTCAGTCAGAAGATAGGAACTGACAAACCAGACACAGGCTTGGGAAGGCCTTCCATGAGGGAAAGAATCTGTGCCAGATGACAGGACTCACGGAGAGTCTGACAAAATGTTGCAGACAATCAGGAAGTGTCTGATCCAGATTTCTTAGATAATAAGCAGGCTCTTTTCCGTGTGCATGCGCATAGATTTGAATATTTCTGGTCAAGTGCCTCATTTTTGCATAGAACAGGAAGTACATCACAGTGAAAAATAAAAAGAAAGGAGACAAGAAGGAGGGTCAAACATAAAGGAAAAGCAAACAACTAAGTTAGTAGTACAGAAACCCTAAGAATTTTGAGTCCATAGAGTATAATATAATGATGTGAGGAGGAAGATGCTTCAGAAGTTAATATTTCTCATATCATTCTTAGAGTACAAATACACTGGAATTTTAGGATTTTCTATAGGTTAGAACCTTCTTTAAAATTGTACAGCATTCAGTTGTTCTACCGTAAAGAGCCTATTCTGCAATTTCTATGAGGTTGTCTCCAACATAAACTCTCAAATAGCCATAAAAAAATGATAATTTTTTCACATGAAAAAATTTGAAGCAGATTACTAGACAGTCTTGTGATTAAATTCTATTAGGAGATATAAATTCTATACGTCCTTATTAAGAGCTTTGTGCAGAAGGGGTTTCTACTTTGGCAGAGAAAAGACTAAAATGGAAAAGCAGTTCATCAAAGTAAGCTCATTTTGTTGGGAGCCAAGAGACCCATATATGGCAAGGCTGGAAAAGGAACCAATTTTACCATCTCGTTGCTCTCCCCATCCCAGCCCCCACCACCATTAAGCTACTCTCATTCAGCAAAAGGCAAAAAGTTCTCCCTTTGCCTGCTTTCTCTTGGGTTTGAAGGTGCTCGACAAAACAGACAAGAAATGCCAAAAAATTGTAATCCTCTGAAAACACGAGATTGATTTAGAAAATCCACACGTGAAAAATTTGATTGTAAAACCCTCTTAATTCAACCCTTGTAATTCAACTTTTATGGGTGTCTCAGCATGTATCCTTATTTGGAGATAGGGTTTTTATAGAGGTAATCAAGTTAAAATGAGGTCCTTAGGGTGGATCCTAATCCAATATGACTGGTGTCCTTATAAAAAGGGGAAATTTGGACAGAAAGAGGTATCGTATAGAGAGATGTCATATGAAGAGACACAGGGAGAACGAGGTTACGTAGCAGCTAAGGAGAGAGGCTTGAAAGAGCTCTTTCCCTCACAGCCCTAAAAGAATCAACACTGCCAGCACCTCGACTTCAGATTTCTAAACTTCAGAGCCATGAGACAACAAATTTCTATTGTTTAAGCCACCCAGCTGTGGTACTTTGTTATGGCAGCCCTAACAAATTAATATAGATTTTGGTATTGGGAAGTGGAGTGCTGCTATAACAAATACCTTGACATGTGGAAGTGCTTTGGAATAGGGTATGCATGGAAGCAGAAAGAGTTCTGAGGTACATGATAGAAAAAGCCTAAAATGCCTTGAATAGAATGTTGCTAGAAATGTGAAAGTTAAAAGTGCTTTTGGTGAAGTCTCAGGCGGAAATGAGGAACACGTTATTGGAAACCGGAGACAAGATGGTCCTTGTTATAAAGCAGTAGACTTGGCTGAATTGTATTCTGTGCAATGGAAAGTAGAACTTATAGCCAATGAACTTGAATATTTAGTTGAAGAGATTGCTAAGCAAAGTGCTGAAGGTCCACCCTGATTTCTCCTTGCTGCTTAAAGTAAAATGCAAGAGGAGAGAGATAAGTTGAAGAGGCAGAAGGAACCCCAACTTTTAGATTTGGAATATACTCAGCCTATCCATGTCGTGAAAAAATGGAAGCACACTCTGGAGAGAGCTCCAAGGGTGTGGCTGGACAACCATTTGCTAAAGGGATTAGGCACGTGACTTGCGGATTCCAGGCAACCATCTCAGCAGAAACACTGCCAATCTGGACTGAAGGGGTCAGAGCCAGGACAAAATGAAGGAAGGCTATCAGACTTCTGGGATTCTACAGGTAGGAAATGAGCTTATACAACTATTTGGCTGCAAACATGTGATAGTGTTCGAGAAAAAGGATGACCTCGAATGTTGTTCAGAGGCTAGTGGTCCTGGTCCTGTTGATTCTTTCACTCTTCACAATCATTACTGTGGCAAATGTACATTTTTCTATTTTTAGTACTAAAAACCCTTCTTAACTAGTTTTATGACAGTGTACTAAGAACTTTATGTGATTTTTGCTTTATAATACTTACAAAAGTGCAATGAGATGGCGTGCTATTTATATTCATCTTACAGGTCAGGAAATTAAGGCTCAGAGAGGTACCAAATGACTATAGTTGCCCAAGTTCACATAGAGATGAAGTGTCAAAGCATGGACTGGAACCAGATTTCCTGAGCCCTAAACCACAGTCTTCACTGACATACTCCCTCCTTTAAAACATCTCTCATTTTTGTCTCTTCCTTTCCATTCTCACTGTTACCAACCTAAGTTTCCTAATCCCTCACCCTTTTATTACTGCAAAAATCTTGCATTTCTCCCCAACTCCTGTCTCTCCTTTCAACCTGTAATTTTCATCTCATCTTAAAAAAAAAAGTCTAAGTCACTCAGCTCAAAAACTTTGTGACTTCTCATTGCCTGTAGGATAAAGACAAAATATAAAATGGCATTTCACAATATCTTTACTCATCATGCCACCTGTTAAAACCTTGCCCATCCTACATGGCCCATCTCTTTGTGAAAACCTGTCTGTTAAACTTTGATCTGAGCATTTCACTTAAAAAAATGTTCTCCCAGGCTTCCCTGGTGGCGCAGTGGTTGAGAGTCCGCCTGCCGATGCAGGGGACACGGGTTCGTGCCCCAGTCTGGGAAGATCCCACATGCTGCGGAGCGACTAGGCCCATGAGCCATGGCTGCTGAGCCTGTGCGTCTGGAGCCTGTGCTCCGCAATGGGAGAGGCCACAACAGGGAGAGGCCCGCGTACCGCAAACAAAACAAAACAAAACAAACAAACAAAACTGTTCTCCCTCCTTAAAATTCTATCTGTGATATTCATCTAAACTGATCCCAGGATTGGTATGTCAGCTACTGAGATTGAAATCATCATCTTGCCTCAAAACCATCTCTCCCAGAGTTCTCCGTCCACCTGCCAACCCCTCACCATTCACTTAAAATCGTGATGCTGCCTTTGACTCCCCTTCCTTTTCACATTATCTGCTGCTAAATCCTATTGTTCGTTCTGCCGCTGAAAGTCCCTCAATCTATCCCTTCCTCTCTATTGTCACTATTTCAGTTCTCACTTTCTCATTCATGCACCTTGGACTTGAGAACTATCACTAGATTAAGTTTCCAACCTCAAACGAGCAAAGATGGACAGGATGGAGGTGCCAGAGGAGGGAAGATTAGGACAGTCTACATGGAAAGACCTAGCCCTGTTTCTTTTCTAATCCTACTTGTCTCAAAGTGGAATATTCACCTGTCTTACCTTCTCACTAGAATGTACACAGCCATAAAGGACTAAGGTTTGCTTATCTTGATACATCTCACCAATTATCTTACACAGAGTAGATACTCCATATATATTTACCAAAGCGAATGACATTCCCCATGGCCTTCCTTATTTTTGCCGCTATTAAGCATTGAGGTGAGTTGTCCACAAGGTTTTGCATGGAAAAGCTTCTCATGGAAAATCTTAGCCTCTTTGTTATAGATGAAGCATCAGTTAAAAGGCACAAAGTGACGCAGTCTAAACCTAGAATATATCCTGGGGCCCAGACCAAAGAAAGAGACAAATTTAAAGTTGTACAAACCAACAGTGGGAGGACCGTCTATACTTAGTGACGAGTCTGTCAGAGTGAAAAACCTCAAGTGGGTTGTAAATATAGGGTTGATTCTCTGGGAGATTTTTCTTCTATTTGCTGATTCAGCTCCTACAATCAAGAGATTTTGTTGTTGTTCAATTTTACTTAAGGCAGACTAAATCAACTGATTTTATGTTTATTCCTGATTTTTGTTTTTCTTACCTTGGCTAAACTCTGTGTTTTACAAGTCCCTTTCAGTTTCAGTGATCAGAAATATACTTTTACCCTTTTTATTTTTTTTGAGCCATTTACTTCTTTGCTTATGTCTTCTATGGAAAGCCAACTAATTTGTTACAAAATGTGATTTTTTTTCATTTGTAGGAATCCATAGAACCCTTGACATCTAACGTTCTGGTTGATGATATTGATGGATTTTCTGCCTAATTTTCATTAAGGTCCATTGTAGTTTCATGTCTGCACAACAACTTGTGGAGGGAGATGGCTCACTTGTTGGTACAAAATGGTTGTTTAATATTTTGTATTCCCAAATATACTCGTGTAACTCCTTGCATGACTCTCATTCGCTAGAAATAGAAGATAGTATTGAAGGCCTATCTTTCAAGGGACTGCTCATTTCAGGAAATCTAGGCAACCCAGTGTTTACTTACGTATGATGACTTAAATGGGAAAATTAACAAAACAACAATGATTAAAGTTTCCCAAGCATTGGTTGGGCAGAGGTTTTAAAAGGCTTTTCTCCTAGAGCTACATGATATGGTCATTAGGCATTTAGGGGAAAACTAGAAGATTAGACAAAGCAGACCAGCACTCCTCCATCAGCCCCCCTACTTCTCACCAAAGTTCTAGGCCAAAACAAGAAAGGAAGAGACCTCTTGGGCCCACCGTGTACTAATTTCCAGCAACCTATGTTTTTCTTGAACAATTGCCGACTTCCTCACCTTTCACGCATCTCTCCAAACAGTGACCTTCCAAAAGTAAGGCTCTGGTTTTTGACAATTCATCCCCATTGCAGGCACTCACATATGTGCACACATTCACACACACACACACACACACACACACACACACACAGACACACACACAGAGTTTTTCTTTCATATTTGGATTTGCAGAAGGGTCAGAGGGAAAAGGGAGGAAAGACTTAAAAAAAAAAAAAAGAAAGAAAAAGAAAACCTCCAGTAAGTTTGATCGAAACAAAATGGTTATTCAAATGGGTCCCCTACTAATTTCACAAAGATGCGTGATAATATCCAACATATGGCTTTAACTACGTTTTTTAATATTAGAAATTGAATGCACATTTTAAGACACAAGTTTTTCTGATAAGCTGTTGATAATACAGGAGAACTATTTTCCATTTGTTTCTAATTATCTTAAAGACAGCCTGGGGATCATTTACCCATGGTTTAAGAGCACTCAGATAAGTCCACAGATGCGACAGGCGGGCATGTGTGTCAGCTACTGCAGTGCGGCTACGTGAGGGTAGCTCAGCCAAGACTATCCTCTTATGTCTGAAACCACTAGATACGGTTCCTAAGGTCAACCAGTGCTGAAAAATAAAAGCCTTCCTTTGTCAACATTCTTAGGGTGTGGGCTCTGGAGCCAGACTGCCTGGCTCCACCGTTTCACTAGCTGGGTGACGTTGGGCAAGTTAGTTATCCTCTCCTTTCCTCAATTTCCTCATCTGAAAAATGGGAATGTATGTTGTCATGTGGCCATCATGAAGATGAAAACACTCAGAATTGTGCCCAAACCTTCGAAAGTGCTTTCTAATCGATCTGGCCCTAGCTTAGCTCTCTGCTTCATCTCTCTCTACCTCCTCACCCCCAAATCTTCCCCCTGAATCTTACCAGAAAGATTTCTCCCAAGTCTTCCAAAATGAGTTCCCTTACCTCTCTGGGAACATTTTCTCCTCTTCTGGCTAACTCATGCACTCCCTCCAGTCTGAGTTCCGTAGTCATCACCTATGTGAGCTCCCTGGGTTGCCTATTATAGTGTATAACACACCATTTTAATACTTATGAACTACTCCCACTAGACTCTAACCTCTGAAGTAAGGATTGAATCTGTCTTGGTCATTGTTGCAACCCCACCTTGTAAAAAAGTACTTTGCAGTGGACTTAACTGTATATTTTTCTTTGCAAAGCAGAAAAAAAATCTTCCTCCTTCAATGTACCCATCTAAAATAGATAATAATGCAGAGGAGGTAGGGGAGAATTATGTACTTACTAGAGAGCATTTTTTAATTTTAATCCATCTTGAGATTTGATGAGCCCTTTCAATCTGAAAATTCAAGTGTTCCTGCAGCTCAGGGATTTATTCATACACATACACACATGCATGGTACCGCACATGCAGACATACCATTATTGCTTCATTTCTATTTCTTCCTTTTTCTCCTTCAGTAACTGTTATAAGTTGTTTATTAGATCTCCTGGATTTGTCTTCCTTGTCTCTTATGCTATCTTTTCACTCCTGATTTTCATTTCTTTGCTATGTGTTTAAAAGCGTCCCTCTATTTGAAGTTACAGATCACTAATTTTGTTTTTAGTGGTATGAATTCTCTTTATCCCTTCCACTAAGGAATTGTTTTCATTTGAAAATTATAGTTTTACTGTTCTCATCATTTCCTAAAATACTGCTAAAGCATTCTCAATTTTTTTAATAATTTTTTTATTTTTGGCTGCATTGGGTCTTTGTTGCTGCGCAGTCTTTCTCTAGTTGTGGTGAGCGGGGGCTACTCTTCATTGTGGTGCACAGGCTTCTCATTGCAGCGGCATCTCTTGTTACGGAGCACGGGCTCCAGGCGTATGGGCTTCAGTAGTTGTGGCACGCGGGCTCAGTAGTTGTGGCTCACGGGCTTTGTTGCTCTGCAGCATGTGGGATCTTCCTGGACCAGGGCTTGAACCCGTGCCCCCTGCGTTGGCAGGTGGAGTCTTAACCACTGCACCACCAGGGAAGCCCCCTCAATTCTTTTGTTTGTTTTTCTTTCTTTGTTTTGTTTTTCAAGTTCTCTTCCTCTTCTTTCTTTAACTCTTCCTCTATACATGGCAACCGCATCCTCTTCAAGTAATTGAGCTCCCCTTGCTTACTCCTGTCAGCTCATGTCATGAAGCGGGTCCGTGAGTACCACGCAGCTCAAGCATCTGTAGTCTAGGGCAGTGCTGTCTGGCTGGCTGTGAGGGAGAAGGTGGGAGTTTCTTCCCTCAGAGACTGGTCATGAAGGGCCAGCAGCCAGCTAGGGCCTCTGTACCGAGAGCGCAGGCCTTGTCCAGCAGCTGCAGGATCTGCTCTCTCCTCCCCAGGCTTCAACAACAAGGCTTCCCCTGACCACACACGCACGCACACACAGCAGTGGTACTGGAAACATCGGTGCTCTGCACCTGCAACCCCTTGCCCCTCAGGTCCTGACCTTCTTAAGGATCCCAGATCTGGGGAGATTTTCTTTCAACCCAAGTATATCCTGCAGGGTTCCCAGAGGTAGATGGCAGTCATGGGCATGTTTCAGGGCTACCATTTCCCATTTTTTATTTTAAAATTATCTGAGGGGATGAGGGTAGGGGAGGACTATGACAAAGTCTTTTATACTAAAGAAAAAATTTTACACTCAAAAAAGTTGACATGCTCAAAGTTAAAACAACCAGTTAGCAGCAATTTCCAATTTTTAAGAGAAAACTACAAAATTAAAACTTCTCTGAAGTTTAGTAAGATATCCTGTAAGACACCCAAGTTCATATGGGAAAAATTAGCCTCAAAGCTTGATGTGCTCTTTGAAATATAGCATGGCTGCCCTGAAACACTGAAGAGAATGGCAGCATGGTGATTAAGAACATAAACTCAGGGCTCATCACTTATCCTCATTGCCTCAGTTTCATCATCTGTAAGGGGGAGTTAATAATAGTAATTGCCTCATATAGTCATGTGAAGTCAATATTTGAAAGTGCTTAAAATAGTACTGGCATATAATAAATGCTATAAAAATGTTTGCTAAATAAAGTAACATAAAATATAATAAGTCCAAGATTAGTATTTAAACCTGTGAACATTATAGAAAATGTTTGATACCTGGGACATCATTAAATTTTTTTTTAACTTTAAAAAATACCTTTGCCACCAAAATGGGTTCACCATTGCCTATTCAAAAATGATTCTCTGATAGATGCTACCAGGACTATAGCACAGACAGTCCTGGAACGCCAAGAGTATCCAGTGAGAGGAAAGAAGAGGAGATTTTTATTTCACGATGTTTCCTCAAGGCATATGTTTTCATGTAGCCCATTTTCAACTTGGTGGCAGAATACCAGTAACTATTGCTTAGATAATATTGGAAATGGCCTTAAGTTTCACATGTTTGAGAGATCTGTGTGCTCTGGAGACACAGCAGAGGTGCATCTCCCAGGACGCCCATTTGGAAGCACCCCTACACATTCATGCAGTTGCTCCATTAGATCCTACCAGACGTGTACACACAAATGAACCACCTCCCTGTACCGTTCCTACCTCTCCAGCCACAAAGATGAGAGGAAAATAACAGCATCTGAACACTGACAGAAGTGCCAAACGTCCCAGGGATAAATCATTGTCTAATACTAAAGAATAAAAGCTAACATTCATTGAGGCATCTTTTTAAAAGATATTTATTTATTTGGCTGCATCAGGTCTTAGTTGTGGCACGTGGGATCTCTCCTTGTGGTGTGCAGCTTCTCTTTAGTTGTGTCGCGTGGGCCCTAGAGCACGCAGGCTCAGTAGCTGTGGCGCATGGGCTTAGTTGCCCCACGGCATGTGGGATCCTAGTTCCTCCACCAGGGATCGAGTCCGTGTCCCCTGCCCTGGAAGGTGGATTCTTAACCACTGGACCACCAGGGAAGTCCATTGTCTAATAATAAAAAATAAAAGCTAACATTTATTGAGGCATCTTGATAAGCATGTTACATGCATTATTTCATTAGATTTTCTAATAAGTACTGTTTAATATTTTACTTCGCTGATTACCACTTAGCTGTTTATGGCCTCTCAGGGTAGGAGAGGAAGGGCCTTTCCTAAAGGCCAGGAAACAAAACAACTAAGTCCATTTAATTGAGTCTTCATAATTTTGATGAGCTATATGACAAGGTTTGGGATAAAAATGTGGTTTTGATCTGTGCAGAGGAGGGATGTTAAGTGGCTCAGCATAAATGATCGACTATGAACCACTGAACAAGCTTCAATCAGCTGTATAATTCACACAAAACATTCAACCTGATCCAGACAAGCAGGGACAACGTGGGATCTATCCTACTTCATCCCGAGTGGGAGCACTGACTCATTACATTCATTGTCAGCCTTCTACGTTACTTAATGTCATATTGAATCCAGTTCAAAGATAATCTTTTGGTAATATTTTAAGAGCAGCCGAGGCTCAGACATTCGAGAGAAACCAATGTATGTGACGCGCAGAGCCAGGGAGGAGGGCGAGTCAACCGCAAATTTGAATTTTCAAATCTACACCATTGCCCAGGTCTTGACCCTAACCTTCTGTCTCCCACCGGCCAAGAGAACCAAAGTGTTCTGCCTCACATAGCACGAGAAGCCACTCTTCGGTGTGAAAGCCCACATCAATTTTGCAGAGGTTTTTCTGCCATTCTCATAGTCCAGGTAGGCAGTTGTCACGAAGAATTAGAGCTGAAAGAGGCTGACAGCATAACTGCGGGCGAGCTCGGGGCTCAGCCTGGTCCAGCACCTGCTGCCTGCTCAGGCAGGAGTGGCCTCTGTCAAGACACTGCCTGGGAAGAGACTCAGGAATCACTTTGTATCAGTGCCCTTCATTGACAGCACACTGGAGGGCAGCCTGTCTAGCAAAAGCAGGACAGAAACCTTTGCCAGCCACCTGCCTGCCCCCATATGGTAGCCATTTAAAAACCCGTCACTTTTATAAAGAAGCTCTTGAATTATTCGTTCATCAGGTACAGTTTTGACGGGCCCAACTGCCTCACTGTATGACCACTTAATTCTGTGACTTGAAGAACTTTGTTTTCATGGGTGTTACTAAGGAAGAGATTGTTTAAATACACCTGGGTGAGCAAGTCTATTCAGCATTCCTGGCTCCCTGTGCTTCGAGAAGGGCATTCCTGGGGAGCGAGTGCACTTTCACACCCGTGGATTCTGCAGACAGCCCAGGAGCCGCCCTCATTGCTCATGCAGGGAGGGTCTGAGCAGTCATACAATGTGGTACCTGGTTTCCTCTCTCTCCAGGATCCAGAGGCAGACAATTAACAGGAGAGGAGATGGGGGGAGTCTATTCAGAAACCATAACAACAAAAAAAAGAAAGTTACCTGAGTGTTCATCCTATAGATCAACAGATTTCAGAAAATTTAACAATGGAAATACACTATAAAGGCGCCCAGTAATCTGTTGGTACTTGCATGCATGTCAAAATTCTACCAATAATTTTTTCTTTTAAATTACATTCATGAGATAATGTAAGTATATGGCAATGTTTCAATGGACATGCTAAAGTTTTCTTCCTTATTTATTTCTATGTTTTCTGAGTATCACCCTTCACTATCATGTAAACTCCATGAGATTAGGGGGCCTTTGTGTCTTATACACCACTAGGACTCCAGGGCCTAAACAGCACTTGACACATAGGAGATGCTCAATAAATATTTAGTGGAAAATTGGGCAAATAAATGCAAAAAGAATGAATGAATGAATGACATTTGGAGAAAGCACCAGATGTCTTATGACACAGCTTCTCAACTTTTGCAGGGGTTGTGATAGAAGAGATTGAGTGAAGTTGAGTGATGAGAGTAATTAAGATTTTTTAATTTTTTAATTAGTCTTGATACATTTTGTTTGAAGATTTTAATATATATATATATTTTTTTTGTGGTACACGGGCCTCTCACTGTTGTGGCCTCTCCCGTTGCGGAGCACAGGCTCCGGACATGCAGGCTCAGCGGCCATGGCTCACGGGCCCAGCCGCTCCGCGGCATGTGGGATCTTCCCAGACCGGGGCACGAACCCGCGTCCCCTGCATCGGCAGGCGGACTCTCAACCACTGCGCCACCAGGGAAACCCTGAAGATTTAAATTTTTTAAAAATGCAATAATAAAAATGAATGAACTAGGCACCTGAAGGTTAGATGAAATTCTCTGCTGTTTGAACATGAGGTTCATTATACATGCCCTACCCCAAAAAAAGAGTGGTTTAAAGAAGGCAGGTAGGTGAGAATTTACATCCTTTCTTCTAAAACCAGCTGCTAATCACCAGGTTCTTTTTCCTCACTCACTTTCTGCCAATCTCATCATCTACTCCTCTTTCTTCAACAGACACCTGTGCTCAGAGGCTATCCACTCTGGGCCTCTCTTGTGAGACTGGGCTCTTCTATCTGACTGCTTCTTAGACCTCTAGCTCCACCTGGGAGTCCCACAGACCCTCAAATGCAACAGTCCCAGACTGAGCTCCTGACCACCCACCCACACAAGCTTTTTCTCCCGTCTTCCATCCCAGTGAACAAGGCACCAACATCCGCCAATCCAGAAATCTGGAGATATCCAGCATCCCTCTCAGACTTCCTCCCACACCACATCCAATCAGTCACCAAGCCCAATGAATTCTAATTCCTTACCCTCTCTCTTCCATCCTCTTCTCTCCTTTACTATAACCACTTACTTAGTTCAGTCTTTCATTATCTTCACTGGGATTATTGCAACAATCTCTCACTGGTTTCCCTGCCTCCAGTTTTGCCTGAGTGATCTTTATAAAATGAAAATGTGCATGTTACCTCACCTCTCCACACAGCTTGACTTAAAACCTCCCCACTGTCTCATGGGATACGACTGAGCTTTCATGATCTAGACACCGTCCTACCTCTCAACAAGACTCTTCCTTTGCTTCCTCTCCTTCAACCATTTGAGCTGCACAGAGCTTCTCAGTGGGTAAAATTGTTTCAGACAAAAGGCCTTGGGGCTCACTGATGCATCTCGCCATAATCCAACATGCCACTTCTGCCCCCAGCGCCAAAGGAGTTAGGCCTTGAAAAGGGAAGGTGGCACTCAAGAACTAAATCATCTCCTCCTCCAAAGTGTTGGAATGGGAGAGGTACTAAAAGAGAGAAACTTGTCTAATACTGGGACTGCTTACTAAGAAATCCCACCTGGTACACTAACTCACTGAAGGTCTGAGTTATTCTAAAATTTTGCTGTGAGAAAGTATCGGTCAGACCCACATGATTTCTTGCTTGGACCAGCAAAATGCCTTCTTGTACCGTCTTGCCTTCAGCCCTTCTCCTAAACCATTCTCCATACTGCTGTCAACATCTTTCCAAACCTCAAATAGATTCACATCACACCCCTACTTAAAGTCTTTAGTAGCTCCCAATCTTCTACCTGGTTCCTGAGAATGTCTTCCACATATCCTCCAAGTGTAATGCGTGGCACACTCCACAACTTCCTGTTGGATATAAGTGTATTAGTAAATTGCAGATTCGTCCAACTACATGTTTAATGTTTACGTGAGAATAGACAGGTTTAAAAAACAACAACAGCAAACATCAGCCTGGGACTTCCCTGGTGGCACAGTGGTTAAGAATCCGACTGCCAATGCAGGGGACACGGGTTCAAGCCCTGGTCCGGGAAGATCCCACATGCTGTGGAGCAACTAAGCCTGTGTACCACAACTACTGAGCCTACGCTCTAGAGCGCACAAGCCACAACTACTGAAGCCCACGCACCTAGAGCCCATGATCCGCAACAAGAGAAGCCACCACAGTGAGCAGCCAGCGCACCACAAGGAAGAGTAGCCCCTGCTCGCCGGAACTAGGGAAAGCCTGCACACAGCAACGAAGACCCAGCGCAGCCAAAAATAAAATAAATAAAATAAATACATTAAAAAAAAACAGTCTGTCAGAGGCCACCACTCTTGTGACAGGAATTTGGGGCCTGTGGTTCAGGTTGCAAGCCTTGCCTCTTTGCCTCTCCCAAATTTAAGCAGCAGGAAGTGGCTGGAAAACTACTGGCTTTGGACGGCACGGGCCGTGGTTCAAATCCTGGCCCCACCTATGTATGATCATGTACAAATGCCTTACTCTGTGAGCCTTGGTTCCTTACCTATAGGTAGAGATAATAATTCCTATATCATAGTAATTGTGAGGATAAGTGGTAGGTATGCCTTTTTCAGAAGAGACGTAACTCATCTTCTCTTAGTAATACAATATGCCTACCCATGCTATTGATAATTACCTCAAATTTAAAAGGAATTATAAAAACTATTGTTAAAATGAAACAAATAAGCAACAAAAATGTTTAGCCCACAGCTGGAGGGAAGTTTTGGAGTCTCTGTAGGATAAGCTGGTTTTTTATTTGTTTGAGTTTCCTTCTCTTGCACAGATGCTGGGATGTGAGAAACTGGCTGAAATGGATGCTGTCAGGAGATCATGTGACAAAAGGAGTGGACTCTAAGGGAAGGAAACCCTGCTGTTAATTCTTTTAAATCCTTAAGGTCAGCTTCAAATAGGGAGTTGGGATAACCTAACCAAATTGGCAGTGACTAGGAAGTGACCCAAGCCAGGTAGCAAATTACTAGCTAATAGAACAAAGTCACCTTTATCGCGACCCCCAGCTGAGTTCCAGGTTTGTCTGCCTGCCACTGACACACGCATGGTAGAGAGTGTGTCCTCAGAGGGACCACCTCCCACAGAGGCCGGTTCCAGTTTAAAGTCTGGATGGAAGGTATTTAGATAAACTAACAATTGCACAGGGATGTGGGTTGCTCTGGAGAAGTCAAGACTGTGTTTAAATGTCTGAAATTACTGGTGTTGCTAATAATTGTAACCTCTGCTTCAATAAAACACAAAAATAATGTTACTGAAACATTTCCAATCACATGGTATTATTTTTGGTCTAAAACAGATGCAGCCCTCAGTACTTAAAAGGAGGGTGTGTGGTGGATTTACCTCTGCTTGAAGGGAAACAAAACTCCTGGAACTTTGGCCAAGGCCCTAAATCTGAGAAACATCTATTAGAACAGTGGCAGGTTAGCAGCATGACCATGGTACCCTTCCCAGCACAACAGGTAAGGACCGTACTGGGAGACCCACTTAAGGTGCTGGATGGAATATAAGCCAGTGACTCGAAGGGAAATCAGCTACCATTTTTGAACATTTAATAATTGTCAGGCTGGGCATTAATATAGATGATCTCATTCAATCATCACAGCAATCTCATTTTACAGATGAGGACATGGAATCCCAGAAAGGTTAAATAATGGACTCAAAGACACCCACCTATTAAGTGTAGAATTGGAATTTGAACCCAGGGCTGTCTATTCATAAGACCCAAGACTTTGCATTCTATCATATAGCCTACTTAGGGAATTATAAAGAGCTAACTGCAAACAAAGGGGTACACAGGGTCAAACTGTCAGGCTTCAGATATCTGCTCCATCGTTTGCTATTCATGATCAAGAAGGAGAAGGCATTTAATCTTATTTTCTCAGAATAAAAATGGGAGCAAATGCTAGTACCTACCTAGCAGTGCTGTTAGGCAAATGAAAGAGGGCATACTATACAAGGCTCAGGGCTATGCCTTTATCCTTGTACCCAGTCCAGACACTCAGACGTCAAGCCATCAGGCAGGCAAACTGTCTTCTCTATTCAGCCCAGCCTGTCAGGCAGGACTTCTGGATTAGCCCAGACACCACTTTCCTGAGCCTAACAGAGGACCCAACCCTCCACTAAATACCCTGCAGGTGCTTCATCCTCCCCAGGGTAATAAAGTCACCTCCCACATTTTACACTGAGTTGTCCACCTAAGCATGCCCTGAAGAACGCTCCCCAGATGCTGCAAACTCTTAGCCCAGTCATAGTAATTCACATTTCTTTAGTATTTCACGTCACACTGGAGTACACCCATAAATATTTGCTGGGCACATGTGGAAAACGTTAGTTATTATGTGGATTCAGGCAAAAGGTAGTTAGTATCCAAATCAGATTGATGCTTTATCTAACCACCATTAAAGCAAAGCCTGAATGCAACATTTTCTGACTGCAGACAAGACTTAATATAAAAAAACCAACCACCCCAACTGGAAAGAACTAAAGTCTTTAGGTAGGGTAGTGCTTTCTCCTTTGCCAAAAATAAAAGTACACTAGTGTTATAGAAGTTAATATCTTGCATGGGATATATTACACAAAGATAAGGTACACAGCAATTGTATGGAATCATGAAAAATTAGGCAGTGAGGTTAAAGAAATTCTTCTTTTTTTCAATTTAATCATTAACAGTTCTCCAGGAAACAAACAACTGAGACTATTGTCTTATTTTCAAAGGTTGCCCAGGGGTGAGCAAAAGAGCTAATGTCATTAGATACAATATATAATCCAAGGATGGTCATACAATCATTGCATGCATATGTGCCTGACCATAAAAATACCTCAAGGACTAGGAAGTTTCAAAGTAAATGTAAACATAGGATACAGGAGGATATTTTCACACAGTGCTTAAACATGTATATGTTTCAATAAAATGCACAAATAGTGTATTCATTTCTTAAATACAGCCAACTGGCCAATGTTCAATGCATGTCAGGTGTCAGGAGGGCAGAAACTGACTTCCTTTTCAATGCTGTGTTTGGATTCTTAAAACAAGAAGTAGAGAAACTTTGGAAACAATACATCATACAAAGTAATCGAGTAAAGCAGCACAAGGGGGGAAAATTAGAATAAGTAAACAAGAATTTAAAAAGAGATCTTTCCGTGTTTATTCTCAAAGTTACACAGTCAATAACGCTATGAGTTAAATATTTTTCACTGCTAAATGTTATTAAATTTCATTAAATTTAACAACTATCAGTATGGGGCTTTGTAATATAAGGAGACCTCCAAGTATAGTGCCTGGCTTATATATGAACCTGTGATTATTGTTAACTATTATTCTTTTTTCCTGAAATTGATCTTAATAATGGAATATGTCACAGATTTTCCTGGTCTGAATGTTTCTTCGCTGGAAAGCAAATATTAAAGGAAGATAGTTGCCACCTTGGGATAAATCTTTGAAAAAGAGATTCAAGTCATGTTAAGTCATGAAGACACACTTGACTCGTGCTCAGAGACCTTAGCTATTTTTATTTGTTGAGGCTCCCAATGAAAGAGAAATGCCACAAGAAGATTACAAAACTTACAGTGAATTCTAAATGTTTACCCTTTGCAAATTTACATTTTTAACACAAAAAAATACAATGGAGTGTATTCACAACATAATGACAAGATTTACTTTTAAGAAATTGAAATGTAAGGCCCTGTAGTTGGAGACATTTAAATTTGTCTGATGTCTTCTGTCCTCCCTCAACTGCCATAACTATATGTAGAGCCTCAGAGATCCATCCAGTCTAAATATGAGGATTCCTGGTGTTATGGGGTAAACTATGTCCCATAACATTTAAAAATCATTTTTAAAAAGATATGTTGAGGACCTACCCCTCAATACCTCAGAACGTGAACTTATTTAGAAATAGGATCTTACAGAAGTAAGCAGGTTAAAATGAAGTCTAATTTGTGGACCCTAATCCATTACGACTGGTATCCTTATAATGGGGGAAATTTGGACATATAGCCACACACAGAGGGAAGACTATGAAAAGACACAGGGAGAACGTTAATGTGAGGACAGAGGATTGGATGACGCATCTACTAGTCAAAGAACACCAAAGATTGCTGGCAAACCACCAGAAGCTAGGAAGAGGCAAGGGAGGCTTCCCCTATCAGTTTCAGAGGGAGTATGGCCCTGCTGACCCCTTGGTTTCAGAGTTCTGTTGTCTTAAGCCACTCAGTTTGTGATATTTGTTAGGTAGCTCTTAAAAACTAATACAACTTGGAATGGGAGGTGTTCCTGGAAGCTGTCGTGGCCTCTTGCCCCAGCTTCGTTACTGACCTCAGGGCCCCTCCCCTTAGACCTGTGAGCTAGCACGTAAGAATTCCAGCCAATAGCCAGCCCGACTTCAGCAACTAGACTGGAATTTGTCTGCAGTGTTATCATGGTTTCTTTAGATGTGCTATGCACATGAGGAGAAATAGACATCTCATGAAAATATTTTTATACGTTACAAAATAACTTTCCAAAAGGAAAGCAAGGAAAGGGGGCAACAATCTCCTATTACATGTTCATTTTAGTTGCATTAGTAATTAGCTATTACAGAGTTATCAGAGATCACTTAGGTAGGTCTTTGATCTTTCTGTGATGGTAAAACTTAACATAATTTTCTAAGCTGACAGTAGTTCTTGGTTTAAAAAAAAAAATGACAAAACGGTGAGTGTGGTCAAAATATACAAAGACACACGTCCACATCGCAACCTATGTCAAATTACTATGCCAAGCTGGTTGGAGTCTATTTTAGTATATGTTCAGCTCAGTTTTCTTCTTTTTGAGTAATTTTTACATTTCCTTTTCCCTAAACCTCCTCTGCTCCGGAAAGAGTCCCTGGATCTAATAATAATAATGATTATAACAACAACGATAAGAGCTAACATATACCATATGCCACCCACCGTACCAAAACTTTTATGTGCTTTATTTCATTTAAGCCTCACATTGGTCTGTTGAAGTAGGTACTATTCTTTTTGGAGATGAATAGACAAAATCAGAAGATATAAGTCAGTTGCTCAAGATAAGACGTTGAGTAAGAGGAACAGAGCTTGCGCCCTGGTTTGTAGAATCCAAAGCCCCATATTCTTCAACACTGCCCAATTCCCCCTCTGCTAGATGTTTCCACCTCTTGTGTAATAGGGGATAAGCCTAAATGCTGTGACAAAGATGCTTGGATACTTTCTGATTAGATTGGCAGCTCTCATTCTCAACCAGGCAGACTTGAGCTCTGTGGCGTGACTGGTCAGCACACACATGTATAAATACTGACAAAACTCCTGATTGTCATTTGGTGGTGTTTATACTCTCTCCATTGATTTGAAGTACTTCATTTTTAAACTCTTAGCGAGCCAGTCAGAGGTTATTTTCAACATCACTTGATAATTTATACTTAAAAGCACCCAGAGAGTTGATTTTGACTTCAGGTCAACTATAGTTATTAGTCAAACTACCATTCTCTTTATGATAAAGGGCGCAAAAAGAAACTTACAACAAATGCACAGTTGCACAACAAATATCTTACAGTTCCAGGTCTCTGGTGATTCAATACATCAGGTCAAATCTGGCTCTATTTAACTCTGTCACACAGAAATACTACATCTATTGGCAGTACAACTTGATGAAAGATTATTTAAATAGGAACAAATAATCCAACAAAACAACAGGAACATCTGGCATTGGTTGAGTGTCTACTTAATCAACGTGCCAGACCCAATACTGAGCACTCTTATGTCCAAAACTATCATAAGTTCCTCATTTAACAGATGAAGAAACTGATGTTCAGGTGATGTCAGAACTTGCTGGTGGCCTCACAGCCAGTAAAAGGAAGCACTAGGATTCCAACAGAAAACAGTCTAAGTCTTAACAATTTCACTGCCCTAACTCTCTAGGTACATTATCAGGATGTTGACCTGGAAGACAGATAAGAAGGTAGACAGTGACTTGGGCAGAGTCTGGAATCCTGCCTCTGACTCCATTTACATCACTTTTGCTATCTGGAGACACTTTTTTTTCTGGAGACAAAATGAAGAGTTACCATTGGTTATGACTATTCTGATTAAATAATCCTGCCTCTGGAGAATCTGTGAGTTTTAAATCCAGATTATCCAAAAAGAGCAGAAAATCACTTCTCATTCATCATCTGCTCTAAGCATAAAATAGAAATTCACCGAGGGAGCCAGTGGTACTCATCTCTTAGATGGGGTATCAGAAGTAATGCTTTGATGAGTCAAAAACACACTTACTCCAAAGTGGTCCTTGGTGCTATAACCACGTAATGAGTGCTCACATTATTTTGTGGACGCCACTGAGCTCAAAGTCAGACTCAGTTATTCTTCTATCAGCTGTTGCCCTGAAAAAGGCCCCAAGTATCTCTTTACCCAGTTTACCAATTGGGGATATGGTGAAAACCATATCTGCATGTCAGGAATATCAAGTACTACACAATTTGATACACTAATGCTACCAGCATTTCAGTTTCCTTTTATTAGCATTAATAAGAACATGCCCTGGACTTCCCTGGTGGCACAGTGGTTAAGAATCCGCCTGCCAATGCAGGGGACACGGGTTCGATTCCTGGTCTGGAAGATCCCACATGCTGCGGAGCAACGAAGCCCGTGCACCACAACTACTGAGCCTGCGCTCTACAGCCCGCGAGCCACAACTACTGAGCCCACGTGCCACAACTACTGAAGCCCGCACGCCTAGAGCCTCTGCTCCGCAACAAGAGAAGGCACCGCAATGAGAAGCCCGCGCAGCACAACAAAAATTAGCCCCCGCTCGCTGCAACTAGAGAAAGCCCGCGCACAGCAACGAAGACCTAGCGCAGCCAAAAATAAATAAAAATTTTTTTAAAAAATAATAAATAAATAAATAATATGCCCCCTCATAGTCCACCACCAAATACTAGGAAAGTTATATTTATGCAAATTCTGTCACTTACTTCCATGAATACCTCAATTAGAAAATCTCAGGAATAGTTGTGTTTTTTTTTCCTGGATCTTCACCCTCAACTTGTCAGCAGCAGGCCCAGGGCCACCTATTAGCAACGTACTACTCCTCCCCCGTTCCCCACTCCACCTTGTCCACCTGGTAAAAATTTGTACCTGCAATGGATAAAAGATACGTTCAAACACTGTCATTCTTGGCTTGCTAAATAATACTATCGGCCTAAATTTTAATTCATCTTCACAGCCTCCTAATTTCTTCCATTTAGTCTGACTGACATACATTCTTACTGAGAAGAAAAACCAATTGGCTCACTTTCGGCTCAACATTTATTAAGTACATTAAAATTTGTTTCTTTTTCCTCGATAGTATCAAATCTCTCTTGAGCCTTCTTTTACTTTTTTTTTTTTTCCTCTCTCTCAGAGGGGAAAGTAAGAAAAGCTAGATCAATTACATTCTTTCGCTCGTCCTTCTCTGACACAGAACAATTATTTTGGTATTGGCAAATAGCTGCCTAGCACAAGGCTTATTAACCAGTTACTTAGAGCACCAGCTCTCAGACTTGGCTGCCCATCGGCATCATTTGGAGAGCTTTAAAAATGCTAATGCCCAGATCCCATCCTCAGAAATCCTGATATAATTCATCTGGAGTGTGGCCTGAACACTGGGAATTTTTACAGCTCCCTATGGGGTTCTAAATGCAGTCAAGTTTGAAAGCTACTGATTTAGAGCTTAAAGACTAGTTTGAGTAGATTTAGCAAGTCAGGGGGAGAAAATTATAATAATAGGGATAAAGATATCTTGATTTCTCTTTGGTAAAGCAACCTTAAGACTGGCAATTCCTGATATACTCCAGTACGTACTGGTACAAAGTTCTAGGGTTTGACTACCTCTACAATTTCCCTGGGAGCCTCCTTTCTTATGGAGTTTACTCCTTAATTTTCTTTGATTTTTATTTACAGGGGAGGTATTTTTAAGACAGTATTGAAATCAGTTGTGATCTTTCTTTTGCAATGCCTCAATTTTTAATAAAGAGGGTCAACTTTCAGGCAAAATTGAAACAAACAAACCCTTCTGTTTGAAGTTGCTTAGTCAAAATTCTAAATACCAATCCCAGCAAAGAAAACAGGATAACCTGAGGGAGTGGAGATCATTTCTCCATGAGTAGTGACTACGTTGCTGAGTGTCAAAATGAAAAGCCAAGAAAACACCAAGTGAAGAAAGAATCCTGGTAACACTCACATCAATGTGGCTGAAAAGGCAGTGTGGTCCTGAATATCTGGCCTGAATTTGGAATTTCCTTGTTTTGGTGAATTTAAATCCTTCGCCTAATGTCATGCAGTTATTTTTGTATGGTTTATTTTCTTTTCCTTTTTTTGTCATTTAATATTCAAAATGATGTGAAATGTACATTCTTCATCACATGGAGAATGAATTCAGCAACAACTCAAGCACGTAATTCTTCTCTGCATGGAAGATGCTGGACATCTGCTCACCCCAGATCTACAGAACAATGTGGTACATTTACACAGAGTAACTGAGGGAGGAACTCTCCTGTGAGGCTCTCTCACATACACTTAAGGAGAGATGCAAAAATACAAGCTTTATGAGAGGCAAGGAACCTAGAAATACCATAATTAAGAAAAGAAAATCTGTTTTATTATTTGCCTGTCTGTCCCCTTGAGAATGAAGGCTCTGTGAGACCAGGACAGCCTGTTCAAGCTGTATCCCTGAGCCTAAATAATGCCTGGCATAGAGTAGATACTCAATAAATACATGTTAAATGAATGAAAGATTCCTCCTTCAAATACCAAGTCATGAAGATGAAGAAAAGTACAATGTATTTCCTTAGTCTCAATGCAAAGAAACGGGATTAAACTGAGTGTTTTTCTCCTAAACTCCATAGACAAGTTTTCGCACCTGGAAGGGGACACCTTCTATCCTAACACCTTCTGCAGGCATCCTCTGCAGCCCGAGCAAGCTCAGCCACTCCAGGTGACATGCAGGAAGGGTCTCTTGGAGCAGACAGGCGTCCACTTGGAGCTCCAGCTTGTTCCTCATGCCGTCAAGCCAAGCTTGGTTCTATCCCTGCCTTGATTCCTGACTCCCCATCAGTAGCCCAGGACAGTCGTTCAAGTCTTAGTACATATCAGGATCACATGGAGCGCTTGTTAAAATAGCTTCTGGGACCCCACATTCACGTCACAAGAGAATATACCTGTTTAATAAAAGAGCTTCTGCTTAGGGCTTAAAGAAACTGAGTTTGCACTTAGATTAGGAAAACTGGCTCCTAGTTTTGAGCTTCTGCTCCTGAGTTCTTCCCTGGATTACCTACTTCCATGGTAATTGTTTGAGTGGCTTTATCAAGCTACTTAATTTCTCTGTGTCCTGAGCCTCAGATTTCTCATCTATGAAATGGACACATTTCTTGAAAAAATAATACTTTTTTCAAGCAGTTTTATATTTACAGAAAAATTGAGCAGATATGTTCCTATATAGTGTCTCTCCATACAGTTTCCCCACACTTTGCATTAGGGTGGTACATTTGTTAAAATTAAGGAATAAGTATTGATACATTATTAGGAACTAAAGTTCATAGTTTACATTAAGGTTCACTCTTTGCATTGTACACTTCTGTGGGGTTTGACAAGTGTCTCATGTCCTGACCCACCATTACAGTGTCATACAGAATGATGACACATTTTTAGTTTTACTGTGCTAAAAATGTCCACCTATTCCTTCTTCCTACCTTCCTTCTTTTGAACCCTTGGCAACCACTGACCTTTTCGCTATCTTCATAGTTTTGTCTTTTGCGAATGTCATATAGTTGGAACCTTACAGGAGCTAGCCCATTAAAGCTGATTTCTTTCACTTAGCAGTATGCATTTAGATTTCCTACATGTCTTTTCATGATTTGTGCTCATTTCTCTATCACTGAATAAGATTTCATTGTATGGATGTGTCAGTTTGTTTATCCATTCACCTATTATTAGAGGACATTTGGTTGCTTCCAAGTTTTGGCAATTATGTATAAAGCTGGTATAAACTCTCTTGTGCAGGTTTTTGTGTGGACATGTTTTCAGCTCAATTGGGTAAATACCCAGGATCAGGCATACGGTAAGATTATGTTTACCTTTATGAGAAGTTGTCAAACTCTCTTCCAAAGTGGTTGTACCATTTTGTAGTCCCATCAGCAATGAATGAGAGCTCTTGTTGCCACACACCCTTGCCAACATTTGGTCAGTGTTTTGAATTTTTACTATTCTAATATGTGTGTAGTGGTATCTTATTGTTGTATTAATTAACATTTCCCTAATGACATATGATATGAAGCATATTTTCACGTGCTTGTCATCTGTATATCTTCCTTGATGAGATGTTTGTTCAACCCTTTTTCCTATTTTCTATTTGGGTTGTTTGTTTTCCTATTATTGACTCTTAAGAATTTTTTATATTTTGGATACAAGTCTTTATCAATATTTGTTCAGCAAATATTTTCCCCCAGCCTGTGGTTTGTCTTTTCATTCTCTTAATAGTGTCTTTCACAGAGCAGGAGCTTTTCACTTTAATAAAGTTCAACTTAGCAATTTTTCTTTCATGGATCATGATTTGGGTGTTGTATCTAAAAACTGATCACCAAACCCAAAGTCCCCTAGATTTTCTCCTATGTCATCTTCTGGAAGTTTTGTAGTTTTATGTTTATATTTAGGTTTATCATCTGTTTTGAGTTAAGTTTTGTGAAAGGTGTAAGGTCTGTGTCTCAGGTTTTTTTTTTTTTTTTTTTTTTGCACAAGGATGTCCAGTTTGTTGAAAACACTGTCCTTTCTCCATTAACTTGACTATGCTCCTTTGTCAAAGATCAGTTGACTGTATTTGTGTGAATCTATTTCTGGGATCTGTATTCTGTTCCATTGATCTATTCATCTATTCTTTCATGATTATCACACTGTCTTAATTACTGTAGGTTTATAGTAAATCTTGAATTCAAGTAGTGTCAGTCCTCCAACTTTGTTCTCCTCCTTCGATGTTGTGTTGGCTATTCTGGGTCTTTTGTCTTTCCTTATAAACGTTAGAATCAGTTTGTCAATATCTACAAAATAACTTTCTAGAATTTTGACTGGGATTGTGTTGAATCTATAGATCAATTTAGGAAGAACTGACGTCTTGACAATATTGAATCTTCCTAGCCATGAACATGGAATATCTTTCCATTTTCTGAGATCTTTTGTCTTTATAAAAGCACTTTATGTACAGCAAAGGAAACCATAAATGAGATGAAAAGACAACCCTCAGAATGTGAGAAAATATTTGCAAATGAAACAACAGACAAAGGATTAATCTCCAAAATATACAAACAGCTCATGGATCTCAATATCAAAAAAACAAACAACCCAATTAAAAAATGGGAAGAAGACCTAAATAGACACTTCACCAAAGAAGACATACAGATGGCCAAGAAGCACATGAAAAGATGCTCAACGTCACTAATTATTAGAGAAATGCAAATCAAAACTACAATGAGGTTATCACCTCACACTGGTCAGAATGGCCATCATCAAAACATCTACAAAAAATAAATGCTGGAGAGGGTATGGAGAAAAGGGAACCCTCTTGCACTGTTGGTGGGAATGTAAATTGATACAGCCACTATGGAGAACAGTATGGAGGTTCCTTAAAAAGCTAAAAATAGAACTACCATTTGACCCAGCAATCCCAGTACTGGGCATATATCCAGAGAAAACCATAATTCAAAAAGAGACATGCACCCCAATGTTCATTGCAGCACTATTTACAATAGCCAGGACATGGAAGCAATTTAAATGTCCATCAACGGATGAATGGATAAAGAAGATGTGGCACATATATACAATGGAATATTACTCAGCCATAAAAAGAAATGAAATTGAGTTATTTGTAGTGAGGTGGATGGACCTAGAGTCTGTCATACAGAGTGAAGTAAGTTAGAAAAAGAAAAACGAATACTGTATGCTAATGCATATATATGGAATCTAAAAAAATGGTACTGATGAATCTAGTAGTAGGGCAGGAATAAAGATGCAGACATAGAGAATGGACTTGTGGACACAGCAGGGAGGGGAAGCTGGGACGAAGTGAGAGTAGCATTGACATATATACGCTACCAAATGTAAACTAGCTAGTGGGAAGCAGCCACATAGCACAGGGAGATCAGCTTGGTGCTTTGCGATGACCTAGAGGGGTGGGATAGGGAGGGTGGGAGGGAGGCTCAAGAGGGAGGGGATATGGGGATATACGTATACATATAGCTGATTCACTTTGTTGTACAACAGAAACTAACACAACATTGTAAAGCAATTATATTCCAATAAATATATAAAAAAGAAAAAACTTGAGGCATGACTGACATCCAGAAAACTGTACATATTTAACGTGTACAACTTGGTGAGTTTAGAGATAAGTATACACCCATGAAACCAAGTATACACCCATGAAACTGTCATCACAATCTATGCCAAAAATCTAACCACCTTCAAAAGTGTTCTCCCTCTAATTATTTGTAATAAGAACACTTAACATAAGATCAACCCTCTTATGGGTTGATATATATCTTATATATGTTAGATATACAATACAGTACTGCTAACTATAGGCACTACGCTGTACTGTAGGTGACCAGGACTTTTTCATCTTGCATAATTGAAATTTTGTACCCTTTGGCTAATACCTCCTTGTTCCCTTCCCCCCCCACCCCTGGCAACAACCATTCCACTCTCTGCTTATATGCATTTAACTACTTTTGAGTCATCATATACATTTTTATAGCATTTGTCCTTCTATGTCTGGTTTATTTCACTTAGTATAAAGTCCTCCAGTCATTCATGTTGCTGCAATGGCAGGATTACCTTCAATTTTAAGGCTCACTAATATTCTATTGTATGTATATTCTTTATCCATTCATTCATTTATGGACATTTAGGTTGTTTCCATGTCTTGGTAACTGTAAATAATGCTGCAATGAACATAGAAGTACAGATATCTTTGAGAATTATTTCAATTCTTTCATATATATATTCCCAGAAGCGGGATTGACAGATCATATGGTAGTTCTATTTTTTAAGAAAACTTCATACTGTTCTCCATAGTGGCTGCACCAATTTACTTTCCCACCAACAGTGTACATGGACTCCCTTTTCTCCACACCCTTGCTAATATCTGTTATCTTTTTTTTTTATAATAGCCATCCCAACAAGTGTGATGTGATATCTCATTGTGGTTTTAATTTGCATTTCCCTGATGATCAGTAATGTTGGGACCATTTTTTTCCCCTGTTGGCCATGTATGTCATCCTTGGAGGAATGTCTATTTAATTCCTTTGCCCATTTTTTTAAAAAAATTATTTATTTATTTGGCTGTGCTGGTCTTAGTTGCCATGTGTGGGATATTTTTAGTTGCGTCATGCGGGATCTAGTTCCCTGACCAAGGATTGAACCCGGGCCCCCTACATTGGGAGCACAGTCTTAACCACTGGACCACCGGGGAAGTCCCTCCTTTGCCCATTTTTAAAACTGAGTTGTCTTTTTGCTATTGAATAGGAGTTTTATATTTTTTGAATATTAATCCTTTATCAGATATGATTTACAAAAATTTCCTCCCATCCTGTAGGTTGCCTTTTCATTTTGTTGATATGTTCCCTTGCTGTGCAAATGCTGTTTAGTTTGATGTTATCCCACTTGTCCATTTTTTGCTTTTGCTGCCTGTGCTTTTGGTGCCATACCCAAGAAATCATTGCCAAGGCCAATGTCGAGAAGTTTTCCTATTTTTCTTCTAGGAGTTTTATGGTTTCAGGTTTTATGTTTAAGTCTTTAATCCATTTTAAGTTGATTTTGTGTACAGTGTAAGAAAAGGGTCCAATTTCTTTCTTTTGCTTGTAGATATTCTTTCCCAATATTACTTATTGAAGAGACTATCTTTTCCCCATTGTGTACTGTTGGCAGTCTTGTTGAAAATCGATCACTTTCAGAAGTACTTTACATATATTAATTAATTCTCACAACAATGCTATAATGTAGGCAAAATAATTATTCCCATTTTATACTGG
Source organism: Aethalodelphis obliquidens (assembly GCF_003676395.1). NCBI lineage: Eukaryota > Metazoa > Chordata > Mammalia > Artiodactyla > Delphinidae > Aethalodelphis > Aethalodelphis obliquidens. The sequence goes on along the minus strand of NW_020837946.1, from coordinate 35,839,042 downwards.
TGGAAACTGAGGTGCATAGAGCTTTTAAACTTCATTGAGGACTCAAACCTGCACATAGACTGGCATAATCAACGTCGCCACCCAATCCAGCCCCACCTTCACCAGACCCTGCTGTTTTCTGACCTCTTATCCCAGGGGCTGGACTCGGGCCTCTGTACCCATCTCGCGGCTGAAGTCCTGCTACTGCAGCCAGATATCCTTGACTCTGTGCAGCTGGATGGCTTTGAAGCCACTCGATTATTTTAATTCACTAGCCTTTCTAGAACTGCCTGCCAGGTACATCTGTCCCCTAGTCTCTCACACCCTGACTAATGCTTTAGAGTTCCCATCCTGACCTCATTCAAGTTACAGACGGAAAATTTGAAGAAAAACATTTAAAAGATGAGTTGTGAACTAACAACAACAAAAATGTTTGTTTGTGGATTAACAACAGCACACACTCACTTAACAAAGTCTGTGAACGGGTCTGAGATCCTGTCCTAACAAGGGGGATGATCAGAGATTTGAATACACTGTTCAATCAGTTTCCTGGGGCCAGCAATGATAAAATGTGAATAAAAACAAACAAGGCAATTAATTTGACATAGCGTTAAATTAAGGGTCTCGGTGTTCCTGGCTAGTTAAAGCCGGATCTCCTTTCCACAGTGAAAGGGAAGACACTCTTGTCCCAGGAGAGGCCCCAGGTGAGGGTGAGAAACTGCAAGTCCTCCCCCAAGACCAGCTGCTCAGGCCCACAGACCTAGTGGCTTCAGCCATTTTCTTGATTCTCTCCTAGTGGATGGTACATGATTTCTGAGAATTATTCTTCCATGGGAACTACAGGGAGTGAATGGTGTCAAGGGACTCGGTGGTCACTCCAAACCTTCCTTGTCACCTCTCTGGTGCGTGCTGTCTTTAGGAAGAGCCCTGGCAAAACCGCACCCGCCCCCAAAACAAGAAAACCAAAAAAACCTTGACTTCCCAATTAATACCTCACCCATTGATCTAAACAGCCCTCTATAAGGGATCAATTTACATCAGGAGATCAGTAGAATACTGATTGCTATTGCTACCATTGCTATTCATTAGAATTCACTAACAGCTAAAATCAATTTCCCATTCTGTGCATTTTACTGCCCTGAAATCAACTATTCAGCCTAGGTTTTTAACAAGTTTGGTTCAATTTAATACCTACTATCCCACTTTTGCACTAAGAAAAAGGATCAGTGTCTAACCAATGGTGTACTGGTAAGTGTTTAACAAGCACCTCTCCCAAAAAAAGAGAGGGTGCTGATTTGTAGCATTTGCCAATTCATAGGCTACAAATACTGCCACCACGGCCAGTTTTGAACTACCAACACGACATCACCAAGCGTTGAGCTGGGAAGAGATTCAGAGTAGCACATCATTCTATAGAGTTTCCATCATATACAGGTGTAAATAACCTCAAGAGCACAAACGAGAGTAACTGGTTGGAAAATAACTATGTCGTGATAAGTTTTGAGTATTTATAATCTTCACTTTAATATAATTCATTTAATTCTAAGTTTATATCATTTAATTTTTAAGAATTAGCTCACAACATTCCCAAATCTGTAACGATCACCAAGCTGGTTTGAGGGCACTCCAGCACGCTCTGGAAAGGCAGCATGGTGGAGGAATGGAGCAATCATTGCAGTAAGAAAACGGGCCCTGGATTTTGGTTTAGAGACTGTAGACAACCTGCTGAACTCTTCTGGCTTTAGTGGTCAGAGTAGGTAATCTCTTAAGACACATCCTATTCAAGTTGCAGGGCTCTGATGTATTGTTATTTCCGTTGCCACCTCAAAGAACTCTATTCTGTTGCCCTTTGCATTTGACACTCAGATTCCTTTCTACCCAAACACAAGTGAAATAAATGAATAATTTTTCAATAATAGTTAACACGAGCATATACCACATGCCAGGAATATATTAATTTATTAAATTCCCACATGCCAGGAATATGTTAACTCATTAAATTCCCATCACCTCAATGAGATTGATACTGTAACTATAACCATTTCAAAGATGGGTAAAATGAATGCACTGAGAGGTTAAATAAATTACTGAAGTTCTCATACCTGGCCCCCTTGCATTTAATCATTCCACTCTAAATAAGTGAACCATAGCATTTCTATTATGGAGGGGGTTGAGGACTCTTTGGAATTATGATTTTTAAAGGAAAACCTGATAAAATGAGAAGCGTGTCTCTGGAAGCAAACATGCGAAAGGAATGTCCTATTTTTCCGGGGTAAATTTTTTTTCAGGGTAAATTCCTTTTAATAGGGCTTAAATTTTGAAAAGTTTATTACCATGATGCATGGCCCCTTCCTTTTTTAATCTAATATCTATAATAGTTCCTGACAAAGGAAACAGTTCTTCATTAATTTTTAAAAATATTCCCTTACTATACAATGAGAAAGATAGCAGCATTCAGTAACATAAACTTCCATAAGCAAATTAGATATTCCCTCACCCCTCCCAATAAAATCTTATAAGAAACCACCAATTACTATGAGAATTATCTTCATTTTAACCATCTGGTTCTTCTGAATAGAGAGAGTGTGTGCACATGAGCCTGAGATCAAGATAGAGGACTGTTATCTTGATATATTGCAACACGTGAAAATAATTGCTTTAATGTGGTTAATACTCATATCACACACAATACAACTTTAGGGCAAAATTCTTGTCTGTGTTCCATATAAATAATTTGACTCCCACATTCAACAAAGTTGACTAGACATTCTAAGACTGACTTAATTTTGCATAAAATTTTCCTAACTAACTCAGTGATGAAAACTCATACACAAGAAGAATAGGTAGCCCTTTTCCAAAATGTTCATGAACATGTGATCTGAGTTTTAAAGAAAGATAATGTGTACTCAGTGTGCTGGTTATTCTCTATTCGGCTCTCAAATCCACCCCACACCCTCCATTCTCCGCTCTGTGTCCCGGAGGCTGATCTCCGTTGCCTCACCACCCAGGACCATTTGCCCTCTGGATTCAGGTTGTTCTGGAAAGGGAAGGAACTGACAGGAGATTGGAACGTGGAGAGAAGCGATGGTTTATGCCCTTACCTTGCTGTGGCTCTGAAGGACTTCAATATTCTGACCAGAGATCCTGTCATGCAGCCCCTCTTACCTTTCCACATCCTGCCTCCTTCAGACCGACTTGCGGTAACAGCTTCCGCGGTTGCTACTCCCAGGGTTGCCCAACATCCCTTCCTGGTTCCTTTAACAATAGCCACACCTTTATAGACGGGCCCTTCATTTAACCTCATTTTGGTTAAATACTTTGCATCTGCTATCTGTTCCCTGCACAGGCATTCATAGAAACACAACACTTCAAAGAAATTAAATATGGATATCAAAGATGTTTTAAATGACGGGGTTATTTGTTCTATATGATAACTTGTCATATCTATCTATCTATCATCTATCTATCTATCACCTGTCTACATATCTACTCCCTTAATATTCCTTTAAACAGAGAGTAAGTCCTGAATTATTTGATTCAGGTAAAACTGACTTAAAGCAACTTTTCAGGAGACACACCTGTTTGCATAAATTGAGGGATCCTGGAAATTGTAGTTTGATGAGGAAGAAATGTTTAAAGATGCACCTTGGTCTCTAGCCATGGTTTTAGCTACTAAACAGTGAAAGCCGACAGAGCCCAGAAGAAAATAAGTCCCATTCTATTCCAAGTTGTAGGGCTTTGATTTCAGTTTCTTTTTTTTTTTAATCACCTCAAAGAACTTGACTTTGCTGCCTTTTACACTTTATAGCTATAGATTCCTTTCTAGTCAAACACAAACAAATGAATCAATAATAATTTTCAATAACAATAATAATAGCTAACATTTATTGAGCCAAATGATGCATGGGGCGTATGTATATTAAAAATTGTCTGTTGTTTATCTGAAATTCAAATTAACTAGGTGCCCTGCTTCTTTAAATTTGGAGGCTTTGTTTTGTTTTGTTTTTGCTCAATCTGGCAACTCTACACATGTGTGAGGGGCTATTAGTCAACAAAGATGTAGAACGTTTCCATCATTGCAGAAAATTCTATTGGAGAGCTTTGTTCTAGATTGTTATGAGCTCAGTTTACATTATGTGTTTATTAGTAATAAAAACCAACAGTAATGCTACTCATCACAATCTTGCTGTCTAAAGGGCAACACACGTGGATGAAAACAGGCATTGGTGTAGTTGATAGTCTGAGCGATTACATTTATTTTATTTGTTTTTAAGGGGAAATAGAGACGGAGCTTCCTGACACCAGCTTTCAAGTTAACATTTTAGGGAGCTGGATAGTCATTTTTCCCAACAACATACCTTTTGAGATGGTCTTCCTTTCAATATCACACAAGGCATTCTTTTAAAAAAAACTTATTGCAAAATGCAATCTCCATAGAGAAATGTTTAATACATATTTGTATTAATATTAAGTCAACCTTCTTTGGACATGTGTGTTAGAAGCTGGTTACTTTCAAGGGACCATTTTGATTTCTTCTCTTATAATTTTCTAAATTTAGCCAGAAATATTTTTTTATGTTGTACACTCCTCTTCAATCGGCACCTGGTAAATCTGTAGTTATAATCCTCAATAAATTACTTAGAAAATAAAGGAATAGATTGTATTAAAGGAAGGTATTAAGAAAATCGACCTCTGTTTCTCTAAGAAAAGTGGGAGAGAGGATCCTTACAGCCCAATCAATGCCATTAATTGGTTATTGGAGCAAACGAATGATTCTCTTTACCTGTTCTCCTCTAGGTTTAAGAGGAACTGATCTGGTCAATTAACCTTTGGCATCATGGATTCGAAGCAATTTGGAAGAAGGCTATTTTTCGTTTCTCTGGGCTATCCTTTTGTCTCATGCACTTTAAGAGAAAACTCTATCCAAGACATTCCAACAAATCCAGAAGGAAAAAATCCTGATTCCCCTGATGCTTGAGAAGTGAGAATCACAAGCAGGCCGCGGGCCTTTATTTCTGGAGGGAGACAGCTGGAGCTCTCTCTCTGAGGGGCTAAGAGCATCTTGCTCTTTATTCGGCTTCTCTGATCAGGCCTTGCGTTGGGCATCAGTTTACCCACTGGTAAATGGAGTTGAATAATATATACTTACCACTCCATAGTAAATGAATATTGAAGATCTTTGGCTAAAGAGGGCTATGAATATGCAAAAGCACTATGAATACAAATCAAGAATTCATGACTTAGTAAAAGCTCAATATGTTGATAAATCTTGAATTTTTGCAAATGCTGAGATGTTTCGCTTTTATTCAGAATATATAATAGTCAGGGATTGAGGTTTAGCCAGAGAGGTTTTATGCAAAGGACACATATGTAACTACATACAGTAAGAAGCTGTACATCTGGCATATGTTGCGGGAAACTGGAGGCACCAATCAGTCAAAAGTTCTGACTAACAATTTTTCACTGCTTTTGGTAGCTCTCTTGTTTCTTGTCTTGGCCTGTCTACTAAAGCCTAGATGGGAAAAAAGAAAAAAAGAAAAAAAAAAAAGAAGGTTGGCGATTTCACTCAGTCAAAGCTCTGTCGTTTGTCCAAAGGCCACTGAAGCAGAGATGTGGCTCCGCCCCACAGAGTGCAAAGCCCAAGACAGCCTAGGAGAGCTTCCCTGTTCACAGATCATGAGATCTTCACGTGAGGCATTCTGACCTCGGAGGAGCAAATGCTGGAATGCGCTACATATCCGCAAATGGATTGTGCACGAGTCCAGGCAGAGGCACTCCTGGCCCGTTCTGTGCCTTGGTGTTAATTAGAGAGAAGGGCCCCTTTCTCTGGTCAGAAGCACACCCCACACCAGAGCACAGGATTTGGTGAGCCTCCACTGGACCCTTTTCCTGCACACCTGTGCTATGGAGAATGGCACATTCCTATGAGGTGGCCCCGAGTATGAACTTGGGGGAGCTCTCTGGTTTCTTTAGAAGAATGGATTTGCCTGTATGAAGAAATTTTGTTAGGTTAAATTTTTAATGACTTGCTACTAAAACCCCTGTACTCTCCCAACTCAGCTTTCTGGGTAATTCGAGGTGTCACCTCCTTCCCATTTAGAAGTCAGGGTAATTCAGCAGCTATGAGTACACATTCGAGTTAACGCTGAGCTTCCTAGTGGCTAGGGCAAAACAAGGCAACTCAAGAAGTTCAGTTGTTCTCATTAACAGAAAAAGTAAATAGCATATCCGTTCTACTGGAGAGACAAAGATCTTTTTTACTTTCAACTGGAAAAGAAATTTCTCACGTGGAATTTCACTTGGGAGCCACGGAGAGACATTACAGGCAAGAGTGGCATCAAAAATGTAACAGCAAGTGCAATAGCAAGGTCCGTATAAGTGGTTTCTTGTAACAAACCTTGATACCAGCAAAGCACAGCTGAGTCAATTCTGAGAAGGCTGAGCTCATTTTGGCTTCACTGTGGATCTTTTGGTGCCTGATTCAATCAAAAGATAAGAGTTTCTGGGGAAGTACACATCCAGCCTAACACTCAGAACAGTGGTTCTCAAATGTCCATCTGCAGTTAACTTCTGGGTGGTGACAAAGTTTTCACTGCTCCCCAGAAAAAGGAGAAAAAGAAGAGCAAGACAAACATTTCATTGCAAATTGGCTAACGTTCCTCACTTGTTTAGGACCTACTTCATTGTAAGAGTATGTGTCCCAAATTTGGGAGTGATTAAAGGTCCTTTCTCTGATGTAATGATGGTAGAGCAGATGGTAGTTTTATCAATTTTATTGTTCGTTGAATGTCTTCATTTGCCAATATGAATTTGACAACACTATTGGCCACCACGTCTGAGGGGGTGGCTATTACTGCTCCCTAAAATCCCAGTGTTTGGCAGAGATAACCATGGACTATCTTCCCAACACAGGATTTCCCAAAATAGCAAATATTTGAGAGCCATACTTGCTGACAAGGGGCTGGGCATAAGCGCATCTTCCTACGCTGATGCTGGAGATTGCAAAGTGTCCCCACTATTCCCAGGGCTGGGCCTCCTCACTGCCACCAGACCTGGGCCTCAAGAAGAAAGCAATGTTGGACACGTGCAAACATCTTGACACACAATTTGTTGAAATCCCATTGTTCCACGATTTTTTTTTTTTCCCACACCTTGCAGCTTGTGGGACCTTAGTTCCCTGACCAGGGATTGAACCCAGACCCGGCAGTGAAAGCACCGAGTCCTAACCACTGGACCGCCAGGGAATTCCCTCCATGATTTGAGTCTGGAGGCTTTCAAAGCTGTGTCATCTGTGACCTGTCTTTGATATAGAAAAAATTCTCCTATGTTTTGACCATCCTTCTGCTATTAAGCACCCCAACTTGATGCTTGCCCACCGTGGAATTAGTTATAAAACATGTTCCCAGATAATCTAATGAGTTGGCCTGTCATCAGGAAATATTTAGTAGATTGAATTGAATACAGAAGAAAGATGATTCATGGAGATAATTTTACCTTTGACCAAGTGCACACCGAGTCACACTTACAGGAGTGAGATAGCAGGACTGAGTCTGGTGTGAGGCCACTCCTAGTTTCTGCTAATAGAGCAGTCATCAGTACCTTGGATGACACTAACCTTCCCATCCACAGTGGATCTAAGTTGTTCCATCCTGGGTTTTAGTATTTTGGGGTTTACATGTTACCTACCCACTGAAATATTTTTCTTGAAGACAAATACCATGACTTCTACAAACATTCCCACGTTTAAAAAAAATTGAACACTGTGTACCAGGCTCCATCCCTGGTAATGGCGATACAAAGATGTTAAGGGAAAACTTTCATTTATAGGCGGGCACTGTGATTTAAAAGCTTTAACCATGCTTCTCAAACACAAAAACACGGCAAGGTAGGTATTATTTTCCTCTTTTAACAGATGTGGAAATTGAGATCCAGGTTAAACAGTAGCCCAAAGTCACAAAGAGCTAAGAGGTGGAGTAGTCAGGATTCATAGCAGACCTTTCTGATTTCAGACCAAGCACCATGTTGTCTGAATAAGACACGGTATCTTTCCTCAAAGAGCTCACAGTCTAGGAATCTCATTGCTGTTGGCATTTGGCATGCTTTGGGCCCTGAGTACCTCTGACTATTTCTCCTATGTTTAGAGAATTTCCCACCTATGAATCTGTATTTCCCCAAGAGAGAGGACAGAAATTCACTTTCCCAACCTTCCTTTCATATGACTTACACTATTTCATTCATTCGCATCTGCATGAGACATTAACTTGGAAGGGAGTGGAATGAAGAAAAATGTGCCACGTGGATTCCATTCTGTAAAGGGCAGTAGCTGAGCCCCTTCCTTCAGAGGCAGCAAGGGTAAAGGTTCTACAGGTGACATCCATGCCCCGGATCAGGGGGCCAAGTTCTGATGCCTGCACCTCATGGGACGGCAGTGTAGTCTCCACTGGAGTAGTCTTAGACCTTGACCATCACCTCTGAACTTGATTTTCTGACCCTCCCAGAAATTCTCTGAGCGCTCTCATGTCTTTTAGTAAATTCCTTTTTCTGCTTAAGTAGCTAGAGTTAGTTCTGTTGTTGTCAACTAAAGATCCTAACTTTGTTTCTCCCACGGTGATTTCAATCCAATAGACATTTCATAAATTTGGCTTGTTGGTCGATGAATAAGAAAATGATTGAATCGAATAAATTAATAGAAAATAAGCTCTCAAGGTCCTTTGCCATCCTGATCACCCTGTGTCTTCTGAATATACCTCAATGTACTGATACATTTCCAAAATGTCATCAGAATTGAAAATAATGCCATAATGTGGCCTGATAGGTTTGGAGAGGATAGGGTGATCACTTCCCTGACCTAAGCGGTGTATCTCTATTCATGCAGTCTGAATGACATAAGCTCTCTTTGTGGCTACATCACATGGTTAATAAAAGAAACCTAAGAACTTAAAGGATTTAGTGGTCATAAATCCAATGTGAGTTCAAATATGTGAGGTGGTTACTGGAAGAGCCCGGGGGTCTTAGACGGCATCCGTAAGAGCTCAGGGACAGCAGAACTGACCCAAGGTGGGCTGGGCCGAGTTCCAAAGTCATAAGCTCCTAGTTCTGGAGCGACAAAGACTGCCTGGCCTCCAGCCAAAGACGCCTCCAACCTGAAAAGGGATTTCTGCTTTGAATAGAGGATGCGCTAGACAACAGAATCCGTGGTTCAGTGCTTCTATCTTCCAAGACAGCATAGAATCACAGGCCATAAATTATCCAAATGTGGGCTTGCAAATGTCAGTCTTGGAAGTTCCTGAGGTCTCAGGTACCTTGGTTATGCACTAAAGAAATATTCAGATGAAGTTCATCTCTAGAAAGTAATTTAAATCCTTAATCCAGGCTGAAGTTGGGAAAATTGAAAAATCCAACTAGGTGAAAACTGTTATGAAATGTAGTCCACTTAAATATTGATTGGTTTAAAAAAAAAACACGCTTTGTGCCCTCCTGGTGTTTTCACTGGGGTTAAGGAACTGACAAGTAGACAAAAACATGAAAAATAAGTAAATTATACATTATGTTAGAAGCTATGAAAAGAAATAAGATAGGGTAGGATAAAAGGGATCCAGAAGGTGGGTGTGGGGTCTGTTGCAATTTTTTTTTTAAATATATTTATTTATTTATTTGTTTATTTTTTGCTGCGTTGGGTCTTTGTTGCTGCGTGCGGGCTTTCTCTAGTTGTGGCGAGTGGGAGCTTCTCATCGTTGCGGTGCGCGGGCTTCCCATTGTCGTGGCTTCTCTTGTTGCGGAGCACGGGGGCTCTAGGTGCGTGGGCTTCAGTAGTTGTGGCACGTGGGCTCAGTAGTCGTGGCTCACGGGCTCTAGAGCGCAGGCTCAGGAGTTGTGGCGCACAGGCTTAGTTGCTCCGCAGCATGTGGGATCATCCCGGACCAGGGCTCGAACCCGTGTCTCCTGCATTGGCAGGCGGATTCTCAACCACTGCGCCCCCAGGGAAGCCCTGTTGCAATTTTAAATAAGGTGGTCAGAGTAGTTGTCATTGAGGAGGTGACGTCTGAGCAGACTAAGGGGGACTGAGGCGTGAGCGTGCAGCTGTCCAGGGGAAAAGCTCTCCTGGCAGAGTGAAGAGGGAGAAGAGTAAAGGCTCTAAGGCCAGAGTGAGCCCTTTATTCCGGGGACAGCCAGGAGGCCGATGTGGCTGGAGCCCAGGAAGCGGGAGGAAAGCGGAAGGGAAGGAGGTTAGAGAGGGTCAGATCAGGTGAGAGAGCATGGTGCCTCTGACCGAGCTGGGAGCGGTATTGAAGGTGAGAGACTGTCAGACCGTGAATGTGTTTTGAAGGTAGAGCCAAAAGAACTTTGCTGACAGAAAAATAATAAAGGATAAAGCCAAGGTTTTAGGTCCAAGCAACTGGAAGTTTGGAGTTGCCATCAGCTGGGTGGACCACATTTGGGGAGGAAGATAAGGTCACCTGGGGACATGTTCAGTGGAAGTGTGAGCAGGCAGTACAACTGGACAGTTTGGAGACCCGGAAAAGGTCTAGGCTGCAGGTAGAAAGTGGAGGTCGTCGGCACACGGGGACATTTAGTGTCCCGACAGCGGATGAGGAAGGAGTGTGGATCTGGGAAGAGGAGGCTCAAAGAAGGCACCTGCAGCACCTGAGCATTCATGGAGGAAAAAGAAGGAATCCGCAAAACACAGCAGAAACGAGCAGGAGCGAAGCAGGAGGAAAACAAGAGAGTGGGTGCCATTCGTGTTGAAACATCTAATTTTGAAGACTTCGGAAGGCTACTAAACTGTCTCTCTCATTTTCTTACTCATTTGGAAAGAAAACCATATTATAGCTCTTGACAGGAAGAAGGAAAGAGGAAGAGAGGGAGGGAACGAAAGAGATTGTAATAAGAGACAGTGGAAGAAAGAGAGGGACAAAAGCGGGACGTAAACGGCGCACACAGTAGCCCTTCAGGCACAAATGCTTTCAATAGTGTGAAACAACTTCTAAAAACATTAGACTTAATCCCGCTCTAAAACTCACCTGAAGTATTTTAAGTCATTTATAGCATCTTCCTATATCCTGCTTCTCTTTCTCTCTTGGAAGGAAGGAAGAAAGGAAGGATTTGTTCTAAATGCTTCTACCTAGTTATTTTCTTTAATTATAACAACGGTTCTGAGATCGATGAATCATCAGCCCCATTTTATGGATGAAGAAACTGAGGATCTGAAAAATAGCAAGCTGCAAAACTGGTAAGAAATAGAACCTAGGATAGCTCACTGCCTTCTCACAACCAACTTGAGAGTAAATCTAGAAAGAATTTTCTCCTTACCTTTTCCTTAAGGTGGGCAAGGGTTCCTAGGACTGCACAGTCCAAAGTTGTTACAGAGACTACCAGGACTCCCTTAGTCTGTGCTGTTTTGCGTTAAAACGGGATTATGGCTGTTAATGGATAGTGAATAAATTATAGTTCTCTCTTTAATTAATCATTGCTCTGCACTATTCATTACAGTGCTAATGGAATATTTTTGTAATTATTTCTCCATATGTGAAGGTAACGCTTTAAATCTCTTAAAATGTCTCCTAAGAAGCTACTTCTAGATTTTTTCTGGGACAGTTTTAAAAGCAGAGCACGGTGTTTTTTAAAATAGGTTTTTCCTTTAGAACAAAACTCCATCAGAAATGTCATACTCAGACAAGATGATGAAAAAGTGTGTGAAGAGAAGTCAAAAGGTCATTTCATACAAAATATGTTGGCCAATAAATTGATGTTCAGTTCATACAGCCTTTCTAGGACACACTAGGACGTAAAGAGAGGTGGTGTGATACTGCGGGTGGAAATGTAAGCTTTGGAGACATGCAGGCTTGGCTTTAGGTCCTAGCTCTACCGTCTCCCTGAGATATTGTGCTGGCAGAGTTCTAAATCACCTGGCCCTCGCTGCACTTTTCATTCTTCATTTCTGTCTCCAACTCAATGTGCCAGTCCTAGACATGCTCATCCAGAGGAAACATTGTCACACCTATTTCCCCAGGGCTCATGTCACCTCCACCAGCCCACTCTCGTTCTCTGCATGGATGAATGCAAAGAAAAACTTCACACTTTCCCACTGAGCAAATACAGCAACCACAATATGCCACAAGAACTGGGACAGTCCTGTCAATGTGGAATACTCTGAATGTTATGTGAGCACAGGAGGATTTGTAACCACATTGGCAGGGCAGATCAGAAAGGCTTCCTGGAAGAAGTGGTGCTTGGACTGATTCTTAAAGTTAGCAAGGAAAAGAACTCAGGGTGGGAAAAGAACTCAGGGTGGAAAGGAGGAAGAGGTACAAGGTACCAGAAGTAGCAGCAGGATAAATGTGCCTGTTCGCTATCTTCTTCTTATCTACTATTATCTTCAACATCCTTCTGGATACCTTCTCTGGCAGAGGCTGTGAGTTGCCTACCAAATATCCACTCTACCCTTCTCTCTGGAATTAATGGAACAGCTAGAAACATTTACCAGTCTCCCTTGCATTTAGGTGGGGGACTTGAAGAAGTCCCATAAAAGAAAGGGAGTATGCCATTCTTTACTCCTTCTTCCACCCTGGTGTCTGAAAGGTGGATGTGAGGCGAGGCTCTAGCAATCATCCTGGACTAAGAGGAAGACGGAACACAGGAACATAGGGAGAAATGGAGCTGGGAGCTGGAAGGAGTTTGAGTACCTGACAACTTCGTGAAGCCAGAATACCTCAGCAATTTCTTTTATGTAAGAAATAGGTAAACTCTTCTCTTATGATTACTTTGTATTTTTAAAAAATTATTTGCAGCCAATCCTAAGTAATGCACCTTTCAAGACCATTCTAGCTCACAAATAATGATAATTTCTTTCTCTACATTATAGCACATGTTTGTATCACTCACTAAACAAATAAACATCTGTCTGGAGACAACCGTTGAATGATAATATCACTTTTCCTGGATGTATATCATACATTTCCAATAAGATATAAGCTCCTTGAGGGGAGAGTGTTAAATTATACAGTTTCCCTTGTCACCTCAGCTCTTAGCAAATTATCTGGTATAGAGTACATGTTTAAATAAGTGTTTACTGTCCCATAAAAGAAAGGGAGTATGCCAATCTTTACTCCTTCTTCCACCCTGGTGTCTGAAAGGTGGATGTGATGGCGAGGCTCTAGCAATCATCCTGGACTAAGAGGAAGATGGAACACAGGAACATAGGGAAAAATGGAGCTGGGAGCTGGAAGGAGTTTGAGTACCTGACAACTTCGTGAAGCCAGAATACCTCAGCAATTTCTTTTATGTAAGAAATAGGTAAACTCTTCTCTTATGATTACTTTGTATTTTTTAAAATTACATGCAGCCAATCCTAAGTAACGCACCTTTCAAGACCATTCTAGCTCACAAATAATGATAATTTCTTTCTCTACCTTATAGCACATATTTGTATCACTCACTAAACAAATAAACATCTGTCTGGAGACAACCGTTGAATGATAATATCACTTTTCCTGGATTTATATCATACATTTCCAATAAGATATAAGCTCCTTGAGGGGAGAGCGTTAAATCATAGTTTTCCTTGTCACCTCAGCTCTTAGCAAATTATCTGGTATAGAGTACATGTTTAAATAAGTGTTTACTGTCTAATTATGCTATGATTGCTCTTTAGAAAAAATGTGGGGACTTTTAAATCTTTGTTTAAAACTTTGCAGAAAGCGAAATAACAGAGTAAAGGAAAGTATCTCTTCTAAGGAAAAAAAAAAAAAAGAAAGAAAAGACAAAAACTCAACCCGTAAAGTGATGGCTCTGAGATGACATGACTTAACATATAGTCAAGAAGTCTCTGACTTTGTTTCCTTGGAAATAAAAGTTGTTAGCACAGAGACCACCTTCTAGGCCAAAGCCAATCCATCCATGGGCAGAGCCACCCGGTTTTGAGTTTGTCACCTCTAGTGAATTATGACACCCCCCCGCCAAGAACACAACCTCAGGCAGGTGGAAAGCATTTGTGTTAAAAGGCAGACTATCTCACACATGCTTTACTTCTATGTCTTTATCCCAAATGCAGAATTCATGTGAATTTGCATAAGCAACTTGTTCCACCCTCTACTGAATCTCTAATTTTTCTTTAAAAGCCTTTAGCACCGTGCTGTGGGGCTGTCCGCCTTTCTGCAAACACCCAGTTTCCACAAACTGTCCTTAAAACTTATCTACACAGTCCACGGGCTGTCAACTATCATGCGAAAAAAGGCAAGTGAAACTGGGGAAGAAAGGAAAGAAAAATTACATCTGTATGCCAACCAAATGAAAAAAAAAAGGAAAAAGAAAAAAAAAAAAAAACCCGGGAAAAACAATTTACCATATCAAAAGAAAAAGAAAACACTTTTTAATTGACGTTCTCTTTGTCAGTTCTGAAGCTAAGCACTTGCTCCTTCCTTATTAACTTTAGTCTTTAGAGCAATTTTTTCCGTTGTGAGCACTTTCTAAAAAATCATTTTCACACATTTCTCAGATCCATCAATCCTTCCGGCATTCCTCTATGCTCGCATTATGGCAGCCGGCTCTAAATATAAAAGACTTTTATTATGTCCATTAACCATGGACATATGTGCTCCAAAAGTTTCCTGACACGCAGTCATTTGTGGGTTTTTAATTATAAACAGAAAATATTCACTAGAAAAATAAAGAAGCAAGCCCATCAATATATCTTCATAAATTGAGTTTTGTTTGTATACAACAAAACATCTGGGCAAATAACTCCCCCAGTTGCCAGTTCCAGGATGTGAGCATGCATACGTTTATAAACACACAGAGGTGCACATACATTCACATGTGCAATTAAATTCTTGCATTGGACAGGACTCAAACATCTGTAATTGCAGGTACAAGCTGTCTTGTAAATAAAGGAATGGATTTTCCTTACACTCACCAGGTCTCATTCCACACGAAAACCAAGTAGGAAAGAGGGCAATGCCCAGTAAAATACTTGACAAAGTCGTATTTTTTGAATGCATTTTATTTTAACAACCAAAAAATTCTAACAGCCTAACAATGCACATAAGTTAAAAATTAATTATCACTTAGTGATAACAAAGATAGTTGATTTACATGGAAAAAAGAACATTTACAATATGTTAATCCTTATTCACATTGTTGATATCGCAATAAAACACAATTTGTTTTTTCATTTCACAAAAAAAAAAAAAAAGGCGGGAAATTGTGCTTTGTCAAGAGGCACTACAAGAGAAAGTTTCTTCTTCCAAATAGATATTATATGACAGATATTGAATAAATAGACATATATGCATTGTAATTCGCAAAGATCTGGCAAGACCACAGGCTAAAATGCCCACAGATTCACTTAGAACCACTGCAAACTTGGCAGTGAAATTAAAAAATAAAAGGCAAGACTTAGCATTGAAAAATACCTAATAAATTTTTGGTTGAAGTGTAAAAGATACCAAATGCGGATGCCATCGATAGATGAACCACCTTGTAAGAGCTTGGCAAAATCAGTTTCCATTACGTGTACAGAGTGACCTTCAGCAACAGTGTAAGAAGACAATTTGGAAAAGAGTAACTCGGATATTAGGAAGCAGCAACCACGGACTTTCTGATTAAAGCTGCAGCACTACAGAAATAGGAAGGATGGGCCCAGGGCTTGACTGCAAACAACCATCCTTTTGCAAAGGTATATGACGCTCATGTCAAGATAATTTTTTAAACATCATTATTTGAAAAAGTACAGGAAAATGTCCCTTTAAAAACTCCAGAGGTTACTGAGCAGCTAGAATTAGCTTGTATTGCAACATGTCTTCTCCCTGTATATTGTAAGTTCTGAGTTAATATCTACACATAGAGGTTTGCTTTTTTTTTTTAACTCCGACCTTTTATACCTTTCAAATATATAAATAGTATTAACAGTTATATTACAATGTTTGTGTAGTAAACAGAAAATAACTTTCAAAGTGATATTGCATGAGGTCTTTGAAAAGGCTGCATGAGAGCACAACTCTAAAAAAAAATCCAACCGTGTGGGACTGTTTGACGGCCACCTTGAAGCATGAGATTAGTTTCACTTGGCCAGTCCTGAAGGTGAGGTCTCCTCTTGCAATGACTAGAAGTAGAAGTGGGAAGTAATGGTTTCTGATGGGAAGCTAGAGGCGGGGGAGGACTATAGTAGATTGCAGCTTTAATGCTCATTCCACTAAATAGCCAGTCGGCATTAGTTCTGCTTTATGTAAGGTAACTGCTATGTAGGTAACTGGGAAAATGTTTCCATTTATGAGGAGTAGGTGATTCCACTGAAATTGCTTTGCTTACTCTATTGCCTGGAGCTGCACAATGATTCAAAAACAGGTTCTTGCTAGGGCTGCCCCCATAGTAGGGAAGGGATGAGGTGCGTGAGAGCAAGGACTAAAAACGTCTGGTTAGGTGCATGGAATACGTACAAAGAGGAAGCCCAAAGTGAAACAGAAATGAGAAACGTCTTTCGGGAGATGAAGGCATGGAGATTTATTTGAGAGGGAGCCCCTTTAACTGGGCAGCAACTTCTTTTCTAACTTAATATTACACTGAACTATTTTCTATTTTAAAAAAAAAGAAAAAGAAAACAGCAACAATAAACAAGTTTTAAATGAGCAGGCTTACTAATTTTAAGATCTGAAGCCACAAGCAGGTAAATAAATTTCACAATAAAATGTGGCTCATACTGTGAATTCCATTTGTCTGACATCAGTATGTCATTTTATCGAGACTGCACTAATGGACAAGTTTTCTCTGTACTGAATTTCAGCTTTACTCATTTGGAAGTCCACAGAAACGCATCTGTTCACTACAGTAACGACAAGTTGAATAACGGAATGCGAGTCATTTTAAGTGTGCATTGTGTCTTTAAGATTAATTTGACTGGTATCATTTTAAGGTGCCCTGATTTTTTTTTCACTTTACTTTCTTCTTCTTTCTTTCTTCCTTTCTTTTTTTTTTTTTTTTGGCAGTGTTGATTTGTTTTGTTAAATACATACCTCAAAAATTACCCATCAAGCTGCCAGATAGGAAGCCATAGAATTAAAAAAAAAAAAAAAAATCAGGGACAAACACAGAAAATAAATAGGAATTCAAAAATAGTCACCCCACCCTGAGAGCAGGCCGCAGTTTATCAAAAAGCCAAAGCGACTCACTGTGAAGTGGTTTTTTTAATACATAAACAAGTCTCTTCTTTAAGAACTCATTTCACAGTCTATTCTTTCGGATTGTAAAGTTCTCTGTCCCATGCAATTTAATATATATATGTAAATATATAGATATATACATATACATATACACACACACTTGTAGCTTCCTTCATTTATTTCATAGGTCTTTTCATCCTGGAACTTGCCTGGTGTCTCTTCCATAAGTGCAAGGATAATGAAGGCAGAGTCTCCTGTGATTATAATGACTACGATCCAGTCCATTGTAAAGCGTAACACTTTAGTGTCTTTGCCAAGGCGATGTCTGATTCAGAAATACTGAACTTATTCAGTCTACAGGTGTATCCTGTGCAACAGAGAAATGTCAAAAAAAAGGTAAGGAAAACAAAACAGACCAAGAAAAAGACAAAAATAAAATAAAGCAACAACAAAAAAAGTTTTTAAAGAAACTAAAACAGAAAATCCTTGGACCGATGTATTGCTTTGCCTGGTGGCAGTTCACATTATCTCTGGTCAATTTCAGCAGGCACCGCCTTGCTTTTCTCCGCACTCTCCTCCTCCGCCTCCACTTTGTACATCTCCTCCGAGCCTTCCTCGCTGTCATTCTCCTCCGACTCCGTCAGCAGCTCCTCGTCCTTATACTCGGCCACGTCCACCACCGAGCCCAGGTGTTCCTTGAGTTTCCCATGATGCTTCACGTGGTACCGCTGGTTCTGGAAGAACTTGATGATGGTGTGTTTGGGGAGATCCAGCTGAGCAGAAAGAGTGTGGATGGCTTCCTGGTCAGGGTACAGGCCCACGTCATGGATGAAGCTCTGGAGGATGCCTAGGGCTTCCAAAGAGATCTTTGTGCGAGACCGAGGCTTTTTGGTGCAACTGTCTTCAGTCGGAGGAGGCGGGGGAGGTGCTTCTTCTCTGGGAGGGGAGCTCTCCTTGGCTGGCTGAGACTGCTGTCTGTGCAGGACCTGAAAATTAAAATTTAAACAAAATTAACATGTGATTCACAATCTCACCTTTCAAAAGCCATCAGCCCAGTGAAATAGGTGTTGTCTAGCTAGCACTGTAGTGATGCTGTAGTCATGGTAAGTTCAGGTCTTCTGAAAACTTAAAAGAATTTCTGGAGATTCAGAATCTCCTCTACAAAGCAAGAGGTTAATAATAGTAATGTTTCCATTCTGAGGCACAAAGAAGTTAAGTCATTTGTTGCCAAAGGTCATTCGAATTCAAAGGATCTGGCTCCAGGGCCTTGCTGTTAACTAGCGTGGTGTGCTACCTCTCTGAAGCCCAATGACAAAGAAACCGGACCCAGACGAAAAGTGCAGGCTCTACAAATGAGATCACATGGGCTCACGTCCAGACTCTTCCCCTTAGCTGGGTGTCCTTGTGCAAGACACTAAAC
The DNA here is from genome assembly GCF_003676395.1 of Aethalodelphis obliquidens. Taxonomy (NCBI): domain Eukaryota; kingdom Metazoa; phylum Chordata; class Mammalia; order Artiodactyla; family Delphinidae; genus Aethalodelphis; species Aethalodelphis obliquidens. The sequence continues at coordinate 35,820,490 of NW_020837946.1, read as the reverse complement.
ATCTTTAAGCCTCAATTTCATCATCTATGAAAGAAAGATAAGACACTGACTTCCTAGGGATGTTGGAAGGATTAAATGACACAATGCATGTAAAGAACAGTGCTTGCCTTAAACCAGAGGTTGACAAACTTTTTCAGCAAAGGGCCAAATAGGAAATATTTTAGCCTTAGCAGGGCCATACCGTCTCTGTTGTGATGCCTCATCTCTATAGTGTGAGCATAAACAAATGAGCATGGCTATGTTCCAATAAACTTTATTTATAAAAACAGGTAGCAGGGACTTCCCTGGTGGTCCAGTGGTAAAGAATCTGCCTTCCAATGCAGGGGACTCGGGTTCAATCCCTGGTCTGGGAACTAAGATCCCACATGCTGCAAGGCAACTAAGCCCAAGTGCCACAACTAGAGAGAGAAAAATCCACACGCCACAACTAGAGAGAAGCCCATGCGCCGCAATGAAAGATCCTGCGTGCCACAACTAAGACCCAACGTGCCAAATAAATAAATTAATTAATTTTAAAAAAACAAAACAGGTGGCAGACTGGATTTGGTCCATGGGCCAGAGTTTGTTCACCTCTGGCTTAGGGCAAACATCCTATAAATGATAGTCATTATTATATCAGCCTCATAATTACTCTTAGAGTATAACAGTGGAATAAGTATTTGAGTCAGAAAATCAATTCTCCATAAAATTAAGAACAACTTTTGTTTATTTTCTTTTAGCCCTGATCTTAATCCTTAAACAAGAATGTTTTTTAAAAATATAAAAACTTCCAAATTAATTAAAAGACATAATTTTTTATTAAATTATGCCCTTTAAATGACTAGATTACACTCATATAAATGGACCTCCTCAGTATTACTGATGTCAAGGAGACAGCAGTGAGTGGTGGCTTGAAGCAAGATTTTGGTTCCCTGCCCAGGAATTGAACCTGGGTAGCCTGGGTGAAAACCAGGAATCCCAGCCACCAGTCCAGCAGAGGCTAGAGAACAAACTATTCATCCTTTGTTCTGCAATCCACTTCCTTTTTTTTTTTTGTTATCCTTCATGTCAAGGTTTTCTAGTTGTAATTAATTTAAATTTCTCTTTCATTTCTACCTATTCCCCACTCATTAGAAAACAAAACAAAACCGAAACAAAAACCTCTAGTATTTAAATACTAGATCCAAGTTGGAGCCACTCCTGCCTGGGGTGCCACATCAGCAGATTGAACTTTCATGTTGCTATAAATGCTCTGCTTGACCAGAAACACAGTGTCCTGTCAGCAAATCCCCAAATGCAACGCCAGCTCTGGGCTCCATACTCACTTCTTCGCTCTCTGATCTTTCTAAATAAGGTCAGATATGCAACCCCAGACAATCATGCCCTGTTTTCTGTGTCGCCACTTCTAATGCTCTATAAAACTGGCCCAAAATCCCTCTGGAAGAGTGTTCCACTGCTTGTGAGGAACTGTACCCCCTACAACCCATGGATTGTTCCCCTTGAATAAAGGACATCACACTGATTACTACATTGGTTTAGTTTTGTCATTTGACACTAGTTAGGCAAGCTTATTCTTGATCCTCATAACTGCTTCTTCAGCGTCATCTCTGCATGGAAAAGTTTCCCATTTTAATATTTATGAACTTTTTCAATCTGACTAAAGAAAGAGAAAGCAATACAGAGGAGATTGTCCAAACAACTCGCCCCTGTCCCCCTCAGAGGCCTATGTGAGAAGGACTTCCTGGAGAGGGCGCATGGGACCCTGAAGAGGAACTCAGCTGCTGCTCACACCTTGCAACATCAGCGGCAGTGCTATAACAGCGAAAGGTTCCCATTAGAAAGTATTATGTCAACTCCAAAGGCAAAGACCGAATTTCCTCCACTCAGATCAGTGTCTAACATCCTGGAAGTTCCCAAGACCTTTAAGAATAGTGAGTTCACTTTTTAAAAAAACACATGTTTCTCTTATACCATTCTCTCCTATTTTAGGTGGTGTTTTCCATGTTAGAGTAACAAATTAAACATTTTCCAAAGTTCAGGGGGAACTCAGTCCAGTCAATGAAGAAGAAAACGTGTCTAGTTACACGAGAGAAACATTGGTACCACCACTACCAGCACCACCACACACTACCCAGATGACAAATTTTTTTTAAACTACAAAACATCAACATCAAAGCAAGCATTTAAGAAAACAATCTCTGCCATTTATCCTAGTCTCAGAGACTACCTGATGAAAAACTAATTTCTTACCGATGTGAAAATGTCAGTCTTTTCTGTAGAATTTAATAGATATTAGGGCAGATGACATTGTTACTTAGGTAACAGAAGAGGATTAAACTTTTAAAATAATAATTCATAACAAGTAACAATCAAAATAACAATAAAAGGATAATCAAATGCAAATAAGAATACCCATTATAATAAGCTGATGGCTGGTGGCAGAAAGAAATCTAAAACAGAAGACCATAAACAGTGGCACTGAAGGTCCATATAGTGTCGACCAATTAAAATGAATGTTCTTGACATTTCTTTACCCCTTTCAACTAAGAGTAAACGCATGTGGTCTGCTGTGGTAAGCAGGCATCAGCAAAAAAGTGAGAGCTCCATTACTTCAACATCCTAATTATAGCTGGCAAGGAGAGGAGATCTGCACGGTGGACCCACACTGCTCATGGCAGCTTTGATGGCAGGAAGGTATTTGCTCTGAGGTTGTAAGATTGTAATCTGGGCAGCTTGAGCACTGTAATACATGAACCTCTACATCAACAGGTGAAGATTATTTTGGGGGGGGGTCAGTAAGAAGGAGAGAGACTGAAATTACATAGGAATATGTACCCACACAACATGTATACGCAAGCACAAGGACCCCCTTTTAGAGCAATTGCGATAATTGGAAAACAAAAGAGAATTAAAATGCCCCATTTTTAAAATTATGCTTGCCTTCTGTAGTAAAAGTCAGCATAACGGTTCCACTTAATTAAATAATTAGATTGGTTCTTTAGGGGTTTTCCATTGTGCATTGGTTAGATTTAAAGAGATTTTCCAAAACTATACTTTGAAGTTACTATAATCTTTCTGCACGATAGGGTTCGTTCTTCTCCTGAGGTCCCACCAATTGGCCTATTTCACCCCCCTTCTAACTTTGAACCTAGCAGTAGTAACACACAGATACAGAGAAGCCACACATGAAATGGAGAGACAATAATCATAGTAGCCACCACTTACTGAGCGCTTACTCTGTGCCAGACAGTTTTAAGAACTTTACATCGATTAACTCATTTAGTCCTCACAGTTCCTTGTGAAGGTGCTACTTGGATCCAGAACAACCTAGAAACATGGAGCATCTCAGGAACACCCTCAAAATTGGAAATTTTAAACACAGAGCGCTGTCAGTCTAAGATAGTAGGTTTCCACGGAACAATGACAATGTGGCTGCCATCAGAGGAGAGGAAGATGTTTCTCAGAGAGCTAGCAGCAATGGAAATGATCTACAAAGTGAGATATCCTGTGTCAGGTCAGACGATGCTCTATATTGGGAGCCATGACAATATTTGCATGAAGAAGGTTAAATAATATTTCTGGTATCTTCAAGCAGATAGGAAGGAGTGTAATATTCATAACATCTGAGGTGAAAAGAGTCCCCAAGTTACTCTGTCCCAACTATCTTCATTCCCCTGAAATGTTCTGATTACTCCAGGCAGAGAGTTATTTATTGTCTTCTATAATTTTTAGCAAAAAGAACTGCCTACAGGGCTTCCCTGGTGGTGCAGTGGTTGAGAGTCCGCCTGTCGATGCAGGGGACGCGGGTTCGTGCCCCGGTCCGGGAAGATCCCACATGCCGCGGAGCGGCTGGGCCCGTGAGCCATGGCCGCTGAGCCTGCGCGTCCAGAGCCTGCGCTCCGCAATGGGAGGAGCCGCAACAGTGAGAGGCCTGCGTACCGCAAAAAAAAAAAAAAAAAAGAACTGCATACATTTCCTCACTAGCCACCTGCAGTAGCTTATTATTATGACAAACAATCAGGAAATTCTTCTTACTGTCGTGTAGTGCTTCTTCCAGTGGTGTGAATACTCTGAACAAAAACAGAGCAGAGCCTACTGCTTACGATGTGGTATTCCCCAGGCGGGGAAATCAGTCCAAATGCTCTCCCCAAACCCTCCATCTAAACAGCGGGATCAAGTCACCTTTTCTGCACTTTCCCACATCTTGACTAACTAATGCCAACTCTTTTAGTCTCGTCTTCATAGGACAGGTTTCTGAACACCCACTTAAGTGAATTTTAGTTTTTCTGTCTGAACTTCTCAGAGATGTTTGAAACTCGTTGTTTGTTAACTAGAATGACTCAAGTTTGGTCCCTGTCCCCAGCCAGTACCCTGAGTAACTCCGGCCTGAGGTCATGTCATTGATTCCCGCTGGATGGACTACACGCCATCCTGTTCCTCAGCTCATCTGACAGTTCACGCATACATTTCTGGCTGATTGACTCTTTGAAACCACAAAATTTACAATTACTGCAACCAAGACAGAGGATGCCCTGTCATCTGAACAGAGATAGGCTCTTTCCTAACAAGTTCTTCCCAAGCCCAGATTATTGTTTTCTGGTATTTTTTTAAAAAAAGGTTAAGTATAATGGAGCAGCTACCCAGATATTTATGTAAATCTGCCCAAGTCTGCACACTTTCCAGACTCATCCTTTTTCCCCTTTTTCAAAAGGGGCCTAGCAGTTGACCTTTCTATTCCTAAAGTCTCTCATCTCTCTTCACATGACTTTCCCAAATAACAGAATATATCATTCTGTAAAGATAGCTATCCATCCCTTTCCTCTTGACCTTTGCAAACTGAAGCCTGACAATTCATCCTATCTCATTTTGGTTTGGATTTTTCTCCATCACAACTGAACTTAAATTAATCTGGTCGGCAATTCATTTCTGATATTGATAATTTCTACAAAGAGAGTTTTAAAAGGTTTATTTAAAAGCCTCTTTCTTTTTTTGTAGCTTCTATTGTTAGTTTCTTAGGGTTTGCAGCAGTGAAATATCAAGGTGGCTTCAACAATAATGATAATACTATTAATATTAATAATAGGTGCTGGCATTCATGTAAAGTTTATTATGAGCCTAACACTGGCCTAACTGCTAAAAATATATTTTCTTTTCACAGTAATACTGGAGTAAGCATTTTTACTCCATTTATGATGAGAAAATTGTGGTTCAGAGAGTATAGGTAATTTGTGTGAGGCCTCATAGCTTCTAATTAGCAGGATTGGATATCTAAAACATATCTGATTTTAAATCCCGTGCCCTTAAACATTATGTTCTCCTGTCTTCTGTGCACAAGATCACATAAGAAAATTGAACAGAGGCTCTAGAGTAGAGGAGACAGACCATAAATAAGATATCAGGTAGTAATAAATACTATAAGCAAAAATAGAGCCAAGCATAAGGAGGAGAACTGGGGGCAGAGGAAGTTATTTTAGATTCGGTGGTTCAAGGAAGGCTCCCTAAGGAGGTAGGAGTTGAGCAGAGGCCTGAAGGAAGTGAGGACCAAACCATGAAAAAGAGCAAAGCAGACCAAGGGAAACAGCAAGTGAAAAGGCAGGGAGGCAGGAGTACACTTGGTATATTTGAAGAACTGCAAGGAAGGCAGCATGTTAGAGCCGTGCCACCCAGTACAACAGATACTAGCCACATACGGCTACTGACATCTAAATTCATTAAAACTAAAAAAAAGAAAAAACTGAGTTCCCTCAGTCACACGAGCCACATTTCCAGTGCTAGATAACCACCCTGTGCAATACCATACTAGACAGCACAGATACAGCACATTGCCACCAGCACTGCCATCACAGGAATAGCTCGGACAGCCCTCCGCTAGAGAGAAATGACAACTGAGGGGCTGCCAGGGCCGGAGCCAGAGCAGCAGGGCCTTGGCATTCTACTGTCAGTAAGGTCTACCCTTACTGTGACCTGCAGTCATGTCCTCTGATCTAGCCCCAAACACAGCAGGACTTGAAAAACAACCACTAATACTAGAGAGAAGAGAAATATTCATGTATCCACACACTAAGTAAGAAATACTCAGCTCATAATATCAATATATTACTGGACTTTCAACATAGTATCACAAATAGCAACACTATCATAAAAACAACCAGAAGGATGTATCGGCACTTCTATCCTCAAGAGAACGGGGACTTCCCCGGTGGCTCAGTGGTTAAGAATCCGCCTGCCAATGCAGGGAACATAGGTTCAAGCCCTGGTCCGGGAAGATCCCACATGCCACGGAGCAACTACGCCCGTGCGCCACAACTAGTGACTCTGCGCTCTAGAGCCGGTGAGCCACAACTACTGAGCCCGCGTGCCACAACTACTGAAGCCCTCTTGCCTAGAACCCGTGCCCCGCAACAGGAGAAGCCACCGCAATGAGAAGCCCATGCACTGCAACGAAGAGTAGCTCCCACTCGCCGCAAGTAGAGAAAGCCTGCTCGCAGCAACGAAGACCCGGTGTAGCCAAAATAAATAAATAAATTGGGGAAAAAAAGAGAGAATGGTAAACTTACATTTAACTGATGGCTGCCTTCTTCATCAGAAGTGCTTATCATGTCTAAAAGAAATTATGTTTAAAACCATCGACCTCGGGTTGAGTAAAAAAAAAAAATCCATTTATCAGATATTTATGGAGTATCTATAGTAACTGGACCTATTAATTTACAAAGCTTTCTAGTAAGGAGTCCTGTCTCCAACAGTTGGCTGTTGATGAACAAGTTATGGGTAAGACATAATCAAATAGAAACTTAAAAGTTTAATAAGTCTTGCCTTCCTATTTATTCACTAAAATCTCATCAGGCTGAAATATGACATACACGTGTATAAATGAACATGGAGATGGCGATGAAGAAAGAAAGGTTGTAAATGTATTCAAAAGAGATATCAACTTCTAAATAAAACCCAACACCTTCTTGCCCAGTGACAAAACACAATCGTAATAAGGATATATGTTGTTTTTCTGCCTTTGAAACTGAAAAGTTTAAAAACACAAGGACAAAATGGTACTGTGACAAAAGCTGACTAAGAAAGATAAAGCAGCTCTTCTTAAACCACTCAGTGTTCAAATAGATTTTGAAGGCCTCAATGAAAACCAGCTGGAAGCCATGTGTAAAAAATAATGGCTTTTGCCTGCAGGGAAGGAAGTGAGATCCTAAATGATTAAGTTTAGGAAAGTATATAATTCACTGTATCATTATGGGGTGAACTGGATTACTTATAATATGCCGAGACTTTGTGGTCTTTTTTATATAGAGAAAATGAGAAATTATTAAGGAGGTGACTGTATAGGGTGGCTGATCCAGTGCGGTAATAGGTAATAGGTTAAAATTGGCTCCCAGGTGGCCACATCCCCCTCTCTCTGACAAGCCTCACCCACAGGAGTGAGCCTCACCAGAGCTTCAGGTCCTACGTGGTGATGTGCATCAACAGGAGATGACTTCTAACTGCATTTGAGTTAATATCAGAATTATTTTTACTTGTTTAATTTTACCTCATCTAAAATAACAGAATGTAATATAGTTGACCCGAAGAAGGAAAGCATTCTTCCACTAAAAATCCTGAGAAAATATATTTACCAGGCAATGAGAACAATTGGTTAGCACAACTGGAAAGCCCTCATGCATAACTCAATTAGAATTTGTTAAATGAATAAGTGCTGCTATTTTTAAAATATACTATATGTAAAATACCATATAACTGAGATATTTGTCTTAAGTTTCAGCAACCTAGCTCTACCCCCTAGTTTTCCCTTTTTTTCAAAATCAGCACTTAAGACTGTTAATTTTAGCTCAAAACCTCAGTGGGGAGAATTTAGCATTAGTAATTAATAATTAATAGAACTATTATACATCTATCTCATTATTGGACTATAAGCTACATATTGGCACACATAAGTGCTCAGTACATCTTTGTTCTGCTGCACTGGATTAATTCCATATTCTCTCTTTCTTTAATTGCAGACCAGTTACTATTTTTGTTCTGTACAACGTATTGTTTTTTCTTTCTATTATTCGTTTGTAGCAAAACTATGTTTTAAAAGTAAAGAAACTGTCACTCATTATAGGAACTTACATCTAGCAGGTATCTGAGAGCAAATATATATATATGTATATATATATTTTTAACCATTTTTTTTTGTGTTAAAAACAATTCCAGGGCATCACATAATCCTTAAGATTGCTTTTACATAAACCTTGTTAGCAGGAGTTGTGAGGTCACAAAGTTCTCGTTTTGAATCCAATCTTTATCCCCCAAAGCACATATGCTTACTAGCCTTGCAGCTGTGAGCAAGTTTCTTTCTCAGAGCCACAGCGTTTGTTAATCTGTAAAATCTTCCTTGTAGTTTTATGAGGATTAAGTGAGATAATGCATGCTAAGTACTTAGCAGAGTTCTTGTCATAAGTAAGGTTTCCGGAAGTAGTTTCTGTCATTAAAAAATGAGAGGACGTTTTAAGAATCAGCAGTATAATGCCTCACGTAGTTTTCTGTAACTACACTTGTTATGAAAATTAGCAACAAATTCAGAGATCTGTGTGTCTTTTCACTCCAAAAATCTACAGATCTACAAAGGAGAAAGTCCACCAATAAGCTGTCTTATTTCTTTCATTCATATACTGCACACATCTTAGTTCTTCCACATGGCACCTAGCACGTGGAAGTTGCCGCTAAAGCATCTGTCACATGGAATTACACCTCATAATCATAATTCCTTTCAGGGTGACACCTTCTATATGCACAACCTGGGATCCTCTTAAGATGACCTCCTTTATCGGTTCTAGACATGTGATCCACGGTCCCCTGGGGGAATCCCGATATCCCCACAGAGAGGTCCATGAATCAAAACTATTTTCATAGCAAAACTGAGACATTAGTTGCCTCTTTGACGGTGATAAAACTTGTACTGATGGTACAAAAGCAATGGTGGGGAAACTGCTGGCCTGTTAGCATAAGTCAAGTCAGTGGCACCAAACTTCACCAGTAGTTGTGTTCTTCACTGCCACATACACACAGTAAACATGCAACTTTCATTTAAGAATATCCTGATGAAGCAGTAATGTGGTATTAATTATGTTAAATCTCAACTCTTGAGTATACTTCATTTTAATAGTCTGTGTGAGGAACTGGGAAATACACATCATGCACTTCTGTGGCATACTGAAGTTAAGATGCTTCTCATGAGAAAGAGCATTTGTGAGATGGTATGAGCTGACAGCTGAACTAGCACCTTTGTCTTGGAATAAATATCATTTTTACTTGAAGGAACCAACAGGCAAACTATGATTATTCAGACTTGGGTATGTGGCAGATATTTTCTTAAAAATAAAGTAAACCTATCAATTAAAAAAAAAAAAAAAACCAAAAACCTGGTAGTATTTGTTGCCAATGATTAAATTTTACCTTTCAAGCAAAAACCAGAATTTTGGAAAACTTGTAGCTTCCCTAAAAGCTTAGCAGTTCCCTAATACTTAAAGACTTCCCTGATGATACTGGCGGTGATTTAAGAAATTTTAAAAAATATGTCATACAATGAAATGTGTCAACATTTAGAAGATCTGAATAACTCCATATATCAATATTTTCTAAATGAGCACTGCATGATATTATAAAATTATGAATAGGTAAAAGACCCATTCAAAGTGCAAGGCAGACCAATGAATTATAATGTGAAAAAGTATGAAAGTTCACTGATAGGATTTTAGATTCTACTCTGCAGCCAACCTTTAAGAAACTACCACTTGTAGAGTTTTGTATAGAAGAAGAATGATCATAATTTCCTGGGAAGGCTATTAAAATATCCCTTCCTTTTCTAATTGCATGTCTGTGTGACGGTTGATTTCCTTCATTTACTTCAACCAAAACTACACTTTGTATCAGAATGAATGAGAAGCAATTATGAGAATCCAGTTGTCTTCCATTAAGTCAGACATTAAAAGTATTTGCAAATATATATGTAAAACAATGGGACTCTACTTATTTTTTTTTTGTTTTGGAGATAGTTATCTTCATAAAAATATATCATTTACATGTAAATATTATTTACAATTATTTTCAGACAAACATTTAAAAGATTTCTCAGAACTAATTTCTAATATGGTAAATATTGATAGATATGCACATTTTTGGAGTCCTTAATAGTAAGAATGAAAGGGGACCCTGACACCAAAAAGTTTGAAAACTCTGTACCACATGAATCACTTTGAATATATAGCCTTGTCTTTCCCCTAATGAAAACCAAGCACTTTACTATAAAATACAAAATGGACCTTACAGTTAATAACATCCTTACTTGATCTCAGTCACCTAGGAAAGTCTGAAAGAATGAGTGTAGGAGAAAGTACACATGCATTACGATTTGCCTCTTGACTTTATCTCTGAGACATTTTCACAGGCAAAACATATCAGCCTAGGTACACAACTCAGCACTATTTCTAACTTCAAATGATGTTACTTGAGTTGGCTCTTATGGTTCTAATTTCACATCCTAACGTTATAAGACTTATTAAAAACCGTGGTTTAGTTTTGTTGCTTTTTTTTGGATTATACAGTATCCTAAGGTCAAAACTCAGGAAATCTGTTATTAAAAAAAAAAAAGTATCCATGAAGTGATGACAAATTGCGGACTACAGGTGTTAGATTACATTTTGACTCCAGGCAGGTTTAATATAAGTTGGTCTCCTTTTACAATTGCTCTTAGCACATACAGCTATGGGAAGGGGGTTGGGGGTTGGGGGTCGGGGGAGAGAATAAGAACCAAAAAAAAAAAAAAAAAAAAGAGTAGAGTTCAATAAAAGAAGACCATGTCGAGAGAAATCAATACAAACAAGCAAAACGGTAGGAAGTCTAACATGGAAATATGTGTTCAATTTCATCCAGCCTTAGTCTGAGTTTCCTCTAATATTGTAACCAAGATGGTATTGGAACATCGTGTATGTTTTTAATGCAGTTTAATAATTGTTTCTCAAAATAAACACTTTGGCCAAAGATAAAAGCATAAAAACACTGTGACACAATAATCTGTTAAAATAAACTTGGGGGTTTAGAGGAAGCTTCTTAAAACAGCCTTTGGCTTATATCATTTCCTCTTTGGTAACAAATTGAGAACAACTATACCAACGACTTCGATATGGCTTGGGTTAAAAAATGTGTCATAGTCATCAATCTGACTTTGGGGAGTGGCCAGAATCTGTAAACCCTGAAGAGGTAGCTAGCTGGGTGAGCTGCTTTTCCAATATAAGGAGATGAGCTGATAGCAAATTAAGCAGGGTCAAGATGAGTAGCCATATTTCAATCAAATAGACTCCATGATACATAAAAAACAATTCTCTCTTCTATTAGAATGTAAGAGAGATAAAACATAGACATATATTGAACCTAATGGCAATTATAACTTTCCCTTCATCAGCGTCATAGGATATATAGGTTTATTTGCCCATTTAGGACCTAACGTGACCAAAATCATTCCACAAACATAACAGAATTCATGGGAGAATTCAGGAAGAGCAGACTCTTCAGGAAAGTCCAGGCCACAACCATGTGTCCTTCTTCCTGGGAGAAACCATCTCCCAGCCCACCTACCCCAATCCCATTTGCCTGACACCCATGAGCATCCATTTCCTCCTGTTTCCATACACCTCCACCACCTTTCACAATGTCGTCCCAAAACACAAAACTTTGCCTCAAAACGAATAGAGAAGGCCTATCTTTTGAAGATCAGATTCAAGGTACAGATAATATTAAAGTGTCTTTAAAGACCTTATATTTGAGTTAAAATGAGTAAAGAGTAACATGACCAGAGCTGACAGTTACCTCTGGGATTCAGATTTCTAAATGACTGCATGACTTGTTTCATTGGTATAGTTGAGAAAAGAGTGGCTTTTGCACCAGCATGGATGAAAGAAGAGCTCCTACATCAAGTTAAAGTTAAGTTAAAGATAATGAAGAGTGTAAAACGTTAGGATGATATACGTACCTGGAATTCATAATGGTATTAAAAGAACCAACGTGGAAATTCATGACACTTCATCAATGGCAAAAGGGCAAGAGAGAAAGATGTGCAAAGGTTCAGGATAAGAATGATCCATTAGAATTCTTAAACAGTTAATCTAGTTGGCTAAATAATTCTCAAGTGAAGTAAAAATGTAAACCAAATGAAAACAACTTCATCAAATGCCAGTGATACATGCATGACCCAGTAAGCTCTGAAATTTGCCTTTTTAAAACAGATTCAAGGTAAGCTTAAAAGAATAGAATACATTATTGAGCTCTGCTTTATTGTACTTCTCAGATATTGCGTTTTTTACAGATTGAATGTTTGTGGCAACCCCACATTGTCAGATGATGGGTAGCATTTTTTTAGCAGTAAAGTATTTTTAAATTAAGGTATATACATTGCTTTTTTTCTTTTTAAGACAAAATGCTCCCACACAACTAACAGACTACAGTATAGTGTAAACATCATTTTCATATACACTGGCTTGCTTTGTTGTGGTGGTCTGAAACTGAACTGGCAATATCTCTGAGTTATGCTTGTACAGAAACTGCTTCAGATAAATAAATTGCATCCAACAAGTTTAACTAGAGCAGAGTTTCAATTCCTTTTAAGTGAAAACATGTTAAGTTAAAGGAGGTAGAGAATATATATATTCTACAAGAACAGATATCATGTAGGCAGCCAAGAACTGCATCAACGAAGACTTAAAATAATGATTCCTGAGGTAAAGCACTAGAGTCAAAATTCAAACCACTTAGAAATCTCTTACTATTTAGAAATCCAATGACAAAAATAACTTGAAAACACCTATTTGGTAAAGAATGACTTAGAAACAAAGATGATATGGGGGAAAGAATGTGTACACTTTAAGTCATAGGATCTCAATAAATTATATAAGCTTCATTGAACTAAAACATCATTCTTCCTGATTTACATACAGATTATATGATGTGAGTTGGGGGTTGTATGTTAAATTTAATCATTCAAATCCTATAATTAGTATGTATTCCAAGTGGTTCGCCATCCTTTGGCCTTCTTGTTTCTTAAAAACAAAATAACAAACTAATCTCACAATGGCGATAGGTCCTGTTGTATTTATTCTTCAGATGAGAAAATGCATACACAAAATTGAACTCTGATCCACAAATCACAAACCCCTGAGTCTAACATATAACAAATATGCCCTTACTGCTGTTTAGGTGGAAAATTGGGAAAAATACAAAAATTATTCTGTTTAAAAGTTTTGAACAAAAATTCATTTTAGTGTGAATAAACATCTTCCAATTAAAATATAAAAATAACACTAAAAATGACAGAGGAAACTATTCAATGTTTCAAGTGTATGGTTAAAAGTGAAGACAAACAAGTTAAGAAAAATTATAATACATTATGGAGAAGTTCCTCTCCCAAATGTTAATTTTGAGTGGGTAATAAAGGAATTTTTACTTTTTCTATCTTTGGATACCATTTAAAAATATACATATATCCAATTTTGTCAAAATTTGCCAGAACAAAAAAGAGAGATTTTGCCTGACACAACTCAGCCAAGACTCAGTATAAGATGAAAAATCCCCATAATTGTAATGGCACTAGTGACACTGCAGTTATGTTGCGTTCCAGCTTCTTAAAGAAGAGTGTTTAAATTATTTAAGGAGAAAGGGTGTTTGGATTAGATTTTTTACCAGGGGGGTGGGGGGAAGAAAGAAGGTAATCCATGTGTTTGAGGTCTCACATGGGGCTCTTTAGAATCCCTTGATAGGGGATAATTTTTCTGTATAATTTTTACAGTTGGGGCACTCAGAAGTCAGAACAATCTGACAGTTATGGTTAGTGAAAATATTAGATGTTCACCAACAAAATACTACCTCAGCATATTTTTTGCTTTCTGGATGTAACCACTTAATAACAGGACTTGAGAAAACTGCACTGTGTGAATCAAACACATAAAAGTACAAATATTCCTTTTATAGAAAGCAAATCTTAAGCAGTGCATTATAATCAACCACTCTGGTAAAAGACAAAGTATCTAGAAATACCACACCACGGACATATTATGGTTTATTATTCCCTAACGTCCAACCTGGGTAAACAGAGTCAAATGATCAAGGAAGGGTTTTCCCCTCAGACTATGAGGTAAGGGCCACGGATCTCTAGGAAGTGTCAACAGAGATTCCTTGTGACTTAGCAGTGAAAAGGTGTCAAATGAGAGCTTATCAAACACAGCCTTTAGTTTTCAATTTCATTTAATTTCATCAGAGACTGGCTTCCTTGGTTTTCTTTTCTTTCAAGGAAAAAAGAATATGGAAAAATTAAATCATGTGAGGTGAAACTTCCGAAAGGTTAATTCTAGAGTATTCTTTTAAATTTGAAACCACGTTTAATTCAGTACGAGGATACTGTTTTACATTGTCCACATCGATCATCTTACTAATCAGGTATGGAGAAACTTTTGCTTCTAAACTTTGTGGTGAATACACCAGGTGCGAGAGGAAAAGCAGACAGGGCCAGGCACTCTTACTCAGACCGTGGTTTACTCAAGAAAATAAGTCTTTTGCTCCCAGGGTACCAAGGATGGTCACTGGGAAGAGAAATCCCAGTTCCTAATTCCCCGGGGCAAAGTAACTGGATTGGCAATTCCTCTTCCCACAAGGAAGATTCTAGTCTCCAAGCTGCCGATGAACCATTATATTCCCATAAGGCCGGTCATGCAGCATCCTTATCTACTCAGATTCACCAAGCAAGTCCAATTTTGTCTCTGTGCCACGTTGCCTTGGCTTTTCTAAGCATATTTGCTTATCCTGTGTAGGTCGTCCTCAGAAACTAGAACTGTCAAGTCATTACACTTCCAAATGTGAATCTGCTTAGGGGTGGATTTAATTTAATAGCTGAAAACTCAGTACAAAACAAACACACTTACAACTGACATTATCAGGGAATTAATCATTACTGCTCTCGACTGGTGTTCCAAGACCCCACATTGCCCCAGCTAGGATCTGAGAGTTCTCGCTGACTCCTTCCCCCTCCTCTGAGCCCCCACATCTAGCCAATCCCACGTGCTGCTGGTTAATTTTCCCCTTTCCATTCTTCTCTCACTGCTGTTATTTAGACTTTAAAATCTCTTGCCTGAATTAGTAACTATTACTTCGCAAAAGGCCTCCCGGCCACAGCCAACACAGCATCTTGCGAAAGGCCTTCAGTGGTCTCAGGATGGGTCAAGGCCTCTCGCACATCCAAGAAAGCTCCATGACCTGAGTGCAGCAGGTGACCCTGCTCCATCCTTGCTCCTGAACCCTGCCTTTCAGGCTGTGCTCCAATGGTTCTAAAAGCTATAGTTCCCACCCTCATGCTGTTTTGCCCCTCTAATCTCAGTGCCTTTGCTTCCTCTGTCCCCTCTACCTGGAAAGCTCCTCCAGTGAGGAATTCTGTAAGGAACCCTAGCAGCACTATTTCCTGGAAGCCTTCTGGGTCCTCCGGCCCACTCGGTTTTGGGCATATGTGCCCATCTTTTGTGCTTTTCTTTCTCTGTACTTACTTACATGCTGTACTACGGTCATCTGTCCACACACCTGTCTCTCCACAAATCTGTGAGCTCCTTAGGGATAGATTCTGTGTTACTTTCTCCTCCACACACTCAGCACTTAGCACAGGGTCAGGCACTGTGTTTTGAGAGAATAGTGGAAACTTAAAATTTATCCTAAAACTTCCAGAATACTTCTGTATTGGTAATAGCCATATTATATAGACCAAAAGTCTTCTTAAAAATTAGAAAACGTCTAATAGCTGTAAGGGGGGAAAAAGTGGCCAGTTCACACCAACACTCATTTAAAAATACACTTAGTACTGAAAAGGGCTAAATCACACTAGTTCGTAATGACTTACTAGACTCACAGACACACACACTTGGCTCAAGCCACCAGTACCATACAGCCGCTCAAGCAGTTCTTTAATTCTGCCCCTGCCCCTCCCCCCGCCCCAATTATCTGCCTGAAAATTACTGACATTCAGAGACATGCGTTCTGAGTGTCACTGTTGTCAGGGATAAAAACTGACATATTCATCAGCTTGCTTCACTCTCCCCCTCCCCAATCTCCAGAAATATTTCTACTATCAAGAGAATTCAAAAGGTCTGCAGCAGACAGTTCCTATGACAAAAAAAAAAAGCTGCTGGAGGCAAAACAACAAGTAACAATGAGAGAAAATTATAAAAACTAGATGTATTTGCTTAAAAATGGATCACAGGTAGCACAATAAAGCCTGAGACAGTAATGGCCCTCAATGGAATGAAATGCGAAGGAACACTGCCTATCTACACAATGCTATGGAAAGCACTGTAGGTCTTTTCCAAAACAAATATTAAATGCCTATCCTTAGAGGAGAAACAGTGACGTTAACTCGCGTGGGAAGAACCAAAAAGAAAGGAAAGTAACAAAATTATTTTCAAAGTATGCATTTCTGCCGCCACTTTGAGTCAACCACTGTGGTTCCAACACCACACAGTCCAAAGCGAGTAAGGCCAATGGTTTAAAGTTAGGGCCAGAAATGGCCTTTGCTGCTTCCTGGCCACCTTTGTAGTTTATTTAGATTTTATTAAAATTTGTTTTTAGAAACATTCAACTAAAACTAAATAAACCATGGGGGAAAAAATCCATGAAGAAAGAATCTAGAAACTAAATATAAGCCATCTCATTTCTACTTACAGAGACCAGAAAAGCATTTTGGCATTAAAGAACATTTTTGTTTTCAGGTGCAGTGCTTTTAAGGGATTATATAATTACCCTTATTGAGAGCATACTTTTTAGCTTTGTCAGATTATCCGTTGGAATTATAATTCCAGACTGAGCAAAGAATTCTATCAAAACTCTATTATTGGGCTTCCCTGGTGGCGCAGTGGTTGAGAGTCCGCCTGCCGATGTAGGCGACACGGGTTCGTGCCCCGGTCCGGGAAGATCCCATGTGCCGCTGAGCGGCTGGGCCTGTGAGCCACGGCCGCCGAGCCTGCGCGTCCGGAGCCTGTGCTCCGCAACGGGAGAGGCCACAGCAGTGAGAGGCCCGCGTACCGCAGAAAAAGAAAAAAAAAAAAACTCTATTATCATATTAAAACACTTGATCATGTGTTCCCTCAAGATTCCCAACTTTCTATTTCTGAGAAGAGAACAGATTTAATGAGATATTTTCAAAGTAGAACTGGTAAAGGGAATATTTGTGAAAAGCACTGCCAAAAAGACAATTCATGTGGTAGACACAGAAAAGGCAAATTTTACCACATATACTGGAGCAATGGATATTAAATAATCATCTCTGAATAAACTCTACAAATAAATACAGTCCTTTTGGTCTAAACCGAAGACGGCATTGCCTAAAGGAAATCTCTAAGGTCAACCAGCAATTAACTGAAAGGTTTTGATTGAATGCTATTGACTGCTTTCATATCAGACAGCTTCCTGGTTATTACACTTCATGGGCTAAGTAGGTGCCAAGACGTTAAACTGTCAATAATCTATTAATACTGGACTGTTCAGCTCACTCTCCCTGAATCTGCAGGAAAAGGCATTCAGGCCAAGACCTGCTGAGAACTAATGCAAATTCGCCAACTCTGATATGGAAATCGGATCTTTTTACCTCCCAGCTTAAGTGCCTAGGAGTGTTGACACAGTATAAGAAGACTATGCAGATAATAAATGCTTATTCAGATGAGTTAAACTAATTTTTTCTTTTAAGAACTTGCTGAAGGGATGAGCATGTCCTGAAATCTGACTTTCTTTCTAAGTCATACTTAACAGTTTCTAAACTGTATGTAATCAACATTTGCAAAGAGAAATGAGAAGTTATTTAAAGTGAGCCTCACAGGTCCCTGCCACTCAGCATCTGGAAAGCAGTTATACACATTGTGGGGTTGGGGGAGAACTTTTAATGAATTTAATAGAGAAAAGCACTTTAATTAAATGCTGTCAAAGTGGATTGTATTAATGACTATACACAGAGGAATTTAAAGCAGCTAAGTTTATTTAGCAAATAGAAACTGGGCTTTCGAAGCCTGCAAGTATTTATGTTTCTGCAGTTGCAGTACATCTAGAAGACGATGATGGTGCCAAATGAAACCGTTGAGTTATTAGGTATGATTTTATTTATTGGGTATTATTAAAGTTTCAAAGGCCTCAGGGGAATTAATTTCATTTTCAAAATGAAATACCACATCTGATCAGAAAGGGTTAAGAAAGTGAATATTGTCCCCCAGTTTTTTCTGGGCCCTGGAATTTTGAAGCAGGTAAGTGGCTAATGGGGACAGCCTTCTTCAGGTTCACCTGGTCGGAATTCACATCCTCTCATGGTAGTGCAAAGTCAATGACACTATTTCTTCTATGACTTCTTCTTCTGTTGTTTTTTTCCCCCAGTGATTGGTCACTAAACACAATTCATTCTGTTTCACATAGCAATAAGCTGAAAAATGACCAAAACTCCTAAAAATCTCCATGAAAATTTGGTTGCCATAACTTTTTAAATGAAAAACACGAGTAACACAAACTGCTACAAAGGAAAAGGTATCGAATGTTTGACTTAGGACAAATAGGGAAAAAAGGGTCTTCCTCAGTATCTTCTACTCAGAGGTTGACCGCAGAACAAACCTATTATTAATGATAATATTTTAAAAATAAACAAAGAAAAAATGAGCCTTAATGCATGAAAGCTGTAGAAGATTGAAAAGCTGGTCTGGCTAGAAAATACTACGTGTGTGTCAAAATGATTTTCTCTACCGTTTGTAAAAATGTAATTATCCATGATATGCTATTATCCATGATAGGCTACAAGGGTGAAGGATTTCAAGTAAATCCACTGGAAGCTAAGGATTCGCCTTTGGTCTTCAGCCCCTGACACCACCATGTCTGTGAGATCACAAACTTCTGCCATGATTTACCACATCCTTTTTGCAGTTATATATACTCTTTCAGTCTGTCTTTAGGTTTTAATTCAAAACATGAGGAAGGGGGAGGAGGGAAACGTGAGGATTGGAGCAAAAAAACAAAACACAAAATCCAGCACCTATTTCCTTTCAAGAACAGAGTAATGATCACAAATGGAGAGTTTCAACTTTCTAAATAAATAACCTAATTTTTAATCCTTCCCCTCCCCCCATCCAAGCTATTTATTAATATCATATGTTTGATCTGTGTCTTTGTAGTTCTGGAACTTATAAGCAACTCTGCTTTCCCCATCTGTGCCAAGATGTTTCAGACTAGTCTTTGAAATGCTGCAAATGCAGATGAATGTGACATAAAATAGGAACTGATTACATACACGTTCTATACGTGAGTAATGGTGACATAGAACACAGAGGACATTACATGTTCATAGAGTGCACTGGACAACTGTGCTTCACATATGCAAACATGAAGAGATCATCAAAGTACGGCATGCCATCTCTAGCATATCTATTCTAGGAGCTCAAAATAAATTGGTGGATTTCTTGCAAATAAAGTGACAAGAAAACTTCTCCTCTGGTACCTCAGTAGTTCTAAAATGAAGATATATCAAAGACTCATCAACTGATAGAACATACTGATGCATTTGATCCAGATTATGTTTTACAAGCAAAAGAATCCGTCAATTTGCTTCTCTCCTTTCATTACTAAGGAAATGACTGTATTAACTTACTACACACACTGTTTGACTATTTTAGCTTTATCTCTTTGGGAGGCTTTCATTTCACATGAAGCACAAACTCAAATAAGGATTTCTCTCAAAAGTATACTCCTAAATTATACCTACATGGAAATATTTGACATGTGTCAACCACAATTCCCTTTCTGCTCTTCTAGTACCACAGTTTTGAGTACACTGTTGACATGAATTGTCAAAAAACTGAAATGAGAAAAACTATATTTAAGAAACCATTTGCATGTATACATTGCACTTAAACAGTATATGCTCACTTTGGCACATTCTGTTCATTTAGATCATAATAGAAATAAAAAGACCTTTCCATATCCACATATGTTTAAGCATTCACATCATAGATTTTAGCTCCCTAAGTTTAGAGTACTTTGAAAAAATAATCGACTCCTCATTTTGAAGTGCACTGTCAGGGTTCACTTTATCATATCTAACAAAGTAACTCTGTTAAAATAACTGCCCCTGTGTTCTACCCAAATCTGCTGGGTGTTTGGCACTAGGGAATCCCAACGTAATGGACTCGTTATGTTACATGGCTCTGATTCTGCAAAATGAATCTAACCAGGTACTTCAGTTAGCCTTGTATACCACACACAGAAAGAAATGCAAAGACAAATGCCATGAACATGGAGCAATAAATGTAAACTAAAGGAGAGCATGAAGAGGAAAGAGTAGAAACGACGGCTGTTTAAATATATAACTATTTCTGATACCTGAGTGATCAAGTTAGCTGTAATACCAATCAGCCATTCAGCTATGGAAACACCTAAACCTTTCTTTCATAAAGTGGCTTTTGGCATGTCTCACTTATGAAAAATAAATACATGGATATCCACAGAGCTTTTTAAAAAAAAAAGCTAATTGGAGTCTATTCAGTGCTGTGCTGGTAAATGTTTAACAACAGACTCTCTACAGAAAAAAAGCTCCAATTGAATCATTTGCCAGTTCTTACAGTGTGAATAATTCAACCACGGCCAGTTCCATTCTACTAATGGTGTAAAAACCAGCTTCCAAAATTCCTGAAAACTTAACCATCAGTTCCTGCTAACTGGTGTAAGCTTACTCCAGCACACCCTGATCTGCTACCGAAAGTGATACCCGTCCCTCCTGTGCTTTCCAGACTTGGTCACTGGAATTCCTTCACCTGGCCCAACTTGCTTGTCATTTTCCCAGCCCCAAAGGGATTAGGATGAACTTGATGTGATATACAATTCCCTAAAAGATTCCATATCAAAAGGTGAAGGGCTATATGATTTGCAGTGAATTAGATCTAGAAACAACTTGTGAAGAAATTGAACTTGTGACCTCGGAACTGTCAAATCTATCTAGTTTGCTTGATCTCCCATTTCTAGGGTTAAACCGAGTAATAATAAAATAAATGAATTTCAGGACTTTGGCAGTTTTCCTTTAATTGAAAGTATGCTTGTCTATCATTACAAGGGGAAGTTCTAGACTTCAACTTAATAAAAATCAGCAGTAGTTTTCAGCTACATTAGATTTCCACACTAAACAGAAACAGCTGAAAAGCCACAGTAGGTAGGTTTGGCTACGATAGTTTAAAACTCAGGGGCTGGCTTTCTCTTGTAATTGTCGTAACTATCAATCATAAGAAAATCAACTGGATCTCTCTGAGCCCCTATAAGGTGTTCATAATTTGTTATGTTGATGCTAATTTGTTTTTCCAAAATGCATTTAAACCTCCCAGGGGCCATGTGTTTTTGTGTTATTTTTTGTTTTTTACATTTGCATGAAAATACTCAAATGGGGATCAGAAATAGATGAACCAACTCACAGAATGAGTGTTTCAGATAGGAATAGTCTCTGAGATCACCTAATCCAGGTTATAACTGTTTACAAAACAGTAAAAGGAAATTCTAAGGGACAAAACCCCTTGTCCAAGGTCACAACCCTGTGACTGGAGTCAATGTCACTTACAGGCCCTTTTCTTTACCTTATCATCTTTTTTCCCGTTTGGTCAAAGGTTCATTGGAAATAGAAAGTAGTTTCTTTCTTTACAAGATGCTCTAGTTCCTGAAACACTGAATAGAAAGGCTTAGGGGTTAATGAACATATACAGAAAAATTTTTTGTATTTAAGAACTTTTCAACTACACTCAGATTTAAGCAAATCCCAGTCATCTACTTTATATGTGCTTTTAAAAATCATAATCAGAAGGTGCTGACTTCAAAAGAAGCATTTATGTTTGTTTCTACCATTATGTGAGCAAGGCATCATGATTTTTCAAAATTAAAATCAAATGGTTATACTTATCATCAGGTTCTTAACCCTGTGTCGTTCAATCATGGGGTACATGACACATTTGTCATGAACTACACTTTAAATAATTCATTACCATCAATAGTAAAATTTGCAAATGTTTTACTTTTTTACCTTTGTTTTGTTTTTGGTAAATTAGAACTGATTTCTATTCTTCTACAATGACACTATTCATACATACTTCCTCTTCTGTTTACTTGCTTATCTAGGAGGGAAAGAGGTAGAATTCCAGGTCGTGATGCCAGGAATTGAAGTAACACGAAAACCACCCATTATTATTTTCAGTATGTGGGACCCATTAAAGACTGTCTTAAGATCTTAGCAAATTCTGTATCTCTGCTCAGCCTACGAATACATAGCCTGTTCTGCAAAAGTCTGTATTCATTTCCCTGGTAGCCTCCAAGCGACTCAAGACCAGAGAAAATTTCATTCTCCTTAAGTCTGTCAGAGCCTGTACAGAGCTGCTGATAGTAAATGCTTATTTAATACTGGACCAAAGAGACTAAAACATCATTACTGCATCTTCACAACTTTGTGGATTCTAATGTGTTACAGAAGTGATTAACATAGTTTTACAAAGAACTGCATATGTAGATTAGTGACCCAAGTAGCATTTTTAAAGACAGTTTTGATGAAAAACAGATGGATAATAAGCATGTCTACTCCACCCCTAATTTCACCCCGACCACACAGACAGACACTTCTTATTTTGTCCTGGTCATGTTCTCTCTCTTCACCCAGGATGATTTCTCCAAGTGGCAACCTTATTATTTGGCACTGGGGTATGGGCTAATTCACTGTTTTGAACCAACCACCTGGCTCATTGGTGTTGATAAAGCTGGGGCCTTTGGAGGGTCAGGTGTGTGAACTAGTCCCTCTTAATAATGAGCTCGTTGTGGCAGAAAATGTGTTGTTCAAGGACTACGGGAGCTGCTTCTCACTACCTCCTTAAAATTTCTACTGGAATGCTTCTCATTCATAGTTAATTGTTGATATGAAAGGTATTCGTTGTCTTTGCAGAAGCAACAGAAATGTACATCTGCAGAGAAGGGCTTCTCCACATGGATGAAGTTCTTTGGACTCTAGAGAATAGACTCAGAAGATCTGTTGGCTTTGGTATCTTCAAACATTTTTTTTAAGGTAATGTCATCTCTGAGAGGCTCTATGTGTTTTAAAGATATTACCCAGTACATTCGGGAAACAGCTGGAAAAACTGAGGCACAGAGATGGCACCCAAGGTCGGGATCGGAGAAAGGAATACAATCTATGGATTCCACTAAATCGTAGTCCGAATTCTAGGTTAAGGCAAGGCAGCCAGAGGGAAAATGAAGTCTGTTTAAAAATGCAATCTACGTGAGTAAAGGGGAGAGCTGCTCAATAGATGTGTGAAATGTGAAATTCTGTTTTATGTACTGTTATATACGTGGTGCCTAGAACGCCACCTGGCACACTGAAGGAACCCAACCAATATTTGCTGAACCGATGAATAAAAATGGCAACCTCTCAATTGTGTCTGCAGCTTGGGTCTGAAAACAGTTTTATCAGTCAATTTTAATCAGCCTTGCCAAAAGTCAGACTTTGCTAGATATCTATAAAAGTATAAAGGAGGTATTTTCCTTCTCACAGATGAAATACGGCAAGGCCCTTCATTAGAACAATGACACATCAATGTCCACAGTGCCTTAAGTTTATTGTTGGTTTTTTTTGTGGGTGGAGAAGAAGGCAGGATGCATGTGAACGCACTGACTTGGTCTACTTTGCCTCTCTTTCTCAATTTGCTCCACATTGCTCGCATTTAATCAGTTTGCCCCATCACAAAATTTATTAGTCATTGCCCTAAGCTCTCTCAGCTTAAAAAAAAGAGTGTTTCAGACGTTTCGGATTATGGAAAGAAAGGAGAGTGAAAGGAAGGAAGGAAGTAGGGAGGGAGGGAGAAAATAGCTACACTGAGTTGGCCAACAGAACAATAGCAAGAACATTCTCTAACTATTCCATCGCAATATATATGTTTCAAAAGACAACTAAGCTTTATGTTCAAAAGTATTATGTTTAGTCTCATTTTCTATCAGAACATCAAGAAAAGGCCAAGGTGCTCAAGGTTTCATAATATTCTTACTTTAATTTTACCAGAAGGAAAAGAATATGACAATATATATGACGAGTACCTTGCTGTCCCAAAACCTTTAAAAACAGACATAAATAAATGTAATTTATATTAGTGATCTTAGTGGTTTCTGAGCACTGAGCAGTGCAGAAACTCGTATCAGTGAGGAGTATTTGTCCTGATGTAAGTGACACAGCTAATCCTGCTTCTTCCCTTCACCTATAGAGTGGCATTGGGCAAAGTTCCTTCTACTCAGTTTCAGGATCTGAGAAACAAGGAGTATATCAGTAACCCACAGCATGAGCTGAAGGGAGTGCGCTGTCTCTCAAAAATGAAATTAGACTATTATTTAAAGAACACAGCAATTATGGAAGAGCAAGCTACTCAGGAGACCAAGGTTCTCTATGCTGCCACAGGACAGGAAAAGACTGGGAGAAGTGGAACCCAGCTGCTTGACATTTCACTTCCAACCAGTAGCTAACCCTGGATGTTTAATTTGGAAGGTGGTGTGTTGTGAAGATTTAGTCACTAATAGGGCAAGCTCTGCTTGGCAAAAACACTGGAACAACCCCATGAAGAATGAGAAATAGAAAGCTAACTCCAATTATTAAAATGATAAGCCTGGTAAAACGTTGAACCTGCTTTAAAACAGTAAATAGGCAGACCCAGAACAGAGTATGATAAAATTTTAAGTTTAATTCCTATCAGGATCTATAGCACAGTGCCTGAAAGCATGGATGTACATGATAAATGTTAGAAAAACTGCAATGAAATATAAAGGCATAATACTTTGGATACACACAAACTTAAAATCACTCTTAGGCATTAGTTCCTTACTGCTTACATGTCCAGAGCACTTTACATTTAAAAAGTCATATAAATCTCCCTTGATACGAGAATTTTTTTTTTTTTTTTTTTTTTTTTTTTTCTTTGCGTGGGCCTCTCATTTTTTTTGCCTCTCCCGTTGCGGAGCACAGGCTCCGGACGCGCAGGTTCAGTGGACATGGCTCACGGGCCCAGCTGCTCCGCAGCATGTGGGATCTTCCCGGACCGGGGCACGAACCCGTGTCCCCTGCATCGGCAGGCGGACTCTCAACCACTGTGCCACCAGGGAAGCCCCATGAGAATTTTATATTAGACTTGTGAATCATACCTGCTACCATCTATCCTGACAAATGCAGGGCTCCTAAAGGGCCTTAACTTCCCAGCCCAAGGACATGGCATTCACAGGTTACCTGTAGGTGGTCTGCAGCCAGCTAGCTTTCCACTTCCCATGCTCCTTGAGGTCATTCTAACCTTGTGCCCAACAAAGCCCTTCCTCTAAAATGCAGTGACTTCCAAATTAAGCATCACATTACTGGTTGGAAATTAAGTGTCAAGAAAGTTTGCCTTCATGGGGATAAGGTGGACCAGCCAATTTCTCTCTTATAAGTATTTAAAGTAATAAATAAGAGCGGGTAACAGAAGCTGGATTTCATAAAGGCATACAAAAAAGTCATGAGGTAGAGCAGAGGTCGTGGGCAGGTCAAGGTTTTGAGAAGGTAGAATTATAATTCAGAGAAACTATGCATAGTAAGCAGAAGTCATATGGTAGACAACTATAGAGTAAATGGTAAATCAGATGAGAGCAGAAAGAAAAAGACTGATAGCAGGAAGAAGCTGATATGGGGAGGGGGTATGTTATATCCAGGATTGCAAAGGAGGGGGTGAATCCACGAACTCCAGCTGCTGAATTACAAGTCCCAGGTTCAGAGAATTCACATATTCACAGTCCTACACCTGGATTTTCATGAAGTTCTTTCACCCTCAATTTCTTTGAATATGTCTCCAATAATTAAGCTGGAATTTCTATGTCTTGCAAAAGAAAAAAAAATTACTTTAAGAAACTTTAAATTTAAAAATTAGACAAGCAACTTGCTTAAATCTCTAGAGAAAACAAAGCCATAGCTAATGTCCAATCTATCAGCTAGCAACTCTAAGGAGGTTATTCAACTTTTTCACATCACCGCCAAGAGAAACCTGTTCACTACACTTTGGAAGAAGCTGAACCCAAGATAGAAATGTCCATGTTCTAGAATAAAAAGAGTTAGTTGTAAATAACCTCCAAATCTTTCTATATTCCTGGTGACAAATTTAAAAGTTTGGATGTGCTGAAAGGCTAACTGGTAACAAAGAAATGAGGAACGCTCTCCAAGTTGAATAAATGCATGAAGGATAGCATCACGTTAATAAGAAAAAGACTAGCGTGGCTCCTGACTGATGGTCAGGGACTCCCAAAGTTTTCCCGACTGAGGACCTACGTATTCCCAACTGCTATAATACTTCATCTAAAATGGCAGGTGTCTATCTGCACATTTCCTCACAACTAGGGTAGAGTTTCAAACCTCTAGAGCCACATTCAGATAGCAGGCTTTGAATAGGAGCTTGAAATGAATCCAAAATGGGAGAATTTCTAGTAACCTGGTTAAAGAATTTGCAAACATCCTTAATTGATTAATTAATTAGCTTATTTATATTCTTAGACACTGTCCTTTTGAAAGCAAATTCACAAATCAAAATATACCTACAGCTGAAGCAGAAAGCCATGATCAAATTCTCAGGGCTTAATCATAGATTTCAAATACCCTTAAACACTAGCAATGAGAGTCACATTCCAAAGCTACCTCAAAAATGCCGAAAAAGCTGAAGAGAAAGTGAAAATTTCAGTCACATCAGTTCTTTGACATCACACCAATGAGCTACAGGTTTCACAGCACTGAATATCCTGTAAAAAAGAAGCTAACAAAACTAGATCTCTTCAGTAGAATGATTAAAAATTAAATGATGTACGTAAACAGCTTTGCCTAATACCAGACAGCTATAACAGCAAGTATTCAGGGAAGGCTGGCTGCTGCATGTTTAGCAGTTCTTTCTAGCACAGAGAAAAAAGTCAGACGCTGAATGTAGACTAATGTGGATTTAAGGTCCCACTTTGAGCAGGTTACTAAACTTCTCTAAGCTTCAGTTTCTCACATGTGCAAGTAGATGCTGCCCCCCACAACCTTGGTGGGGTTTCTACACGGGTTTCTCAGCCCCAGCACTATTGACACTGTGGAACAGATAAGTCTTTGGTGGGGAGGCTGTCATGTGCATTATGGGACATTTGACAGCATCCCTGGCCTCCACCCAGTAGATATCAGTAGAATCCCCAAGTTATAGTAATCAAAAATGTCTCCAGACACTGCCAAATAGCCCATGGGGGCAAAGTCACTGCTGGTTGAGAACCACGGGTTGACATCAGCACAGAGATTCGGTAGCTTAGAAAATGCTGAGAATACCCTGAGTGGGTGGCAATGCAGACAAGCTGAAGTATAAAGCTGGTGTCAGCTGTCACACACCAGGTCTCTCACATTCTTCCTCAGTGTACGGCATGGAATTTTAAAACAAGTACTTGTCAGGAAACCACACAGCAGCAAGCTCAGAATTCCTGGACTTACAAAATAACCCATGGAAACGCTGTGGTGGAAATATAATAAAGCAATAAAGCACAAACTGCACAGACAGGAACAGTTTGGCAAATGCTTCCCAATCAACCCCACTCAGTGACCTAGTCATAGCATGAGCGATGTCCTTTCTTCTCTACTGCACTGAGAGTGAAATCAGAGGAAAGACTGAATGCCAAAAACGCCTGTGTTTTCATTCAGCTGGCGATCCTGGCTTCAGGCAAGGCTCTTCATCTCTGCTCCAGTTTTTCCAATTGTAAAATGGAGTTGGTAATAATGAATACCCTGACTTAACTAGTTTTTGATTCTAAGTTTGAGGCCCCTCACGATAGGGCCTCAGGTCATAATAACCACTAGGGATAAAATCACTACAACCACAAGAAATCATTTTGTCTCCGACCGTTTGAGGTAAACAATGGAATGTATTTCACCTTTTTCGTGGAATGTTTTAGTTTGTCATACCATTTCATCTCACCTATGTTGGTCTTCTTTGCGCTATCCATACATGAACCAGAAATATTACGTATATTAGCATTTTGCAACATTTATTTTTCATTATTATTCCCCAAAGGAGCCTTTGTAGGCATTTTTTCCTAATCATTTTCCCTGCATCATGAAATTTTAATACCAGATATACAGAATATCTCTTTATGTACTATGTCCCTTTGGAGGGCAATAAACAACTGTAAACAAGATTTTTATGCCCCCAAGAATCAATGTTTACTCCCTGGGGCAATACTGCCCCCACTGAGGGTCCATAGTGTAGGTGAATCTAGTTTGCAAGGTGTGTTCAGAGCCTGGAAAATCATGTTTTAGACAGTAGGAACTTAAATGGGGGTTCAAAAGAGACTCAGAATATCAGAAAGAAAACTGGAGAAACGGGATAATTCCATATGACATCAAACCTGGAGAGAACTGAATTCTCAAGGAAAAAACATCTCATTCCTCCAGGACCCCCAAGTCCCTAGGGCCGACTATACCCCTTAGCGGACCCAAGCCCAACTGTAACCTAGCTTCATCCCTGAAGGGAAATTCCATCAAATATGCATTTCAAGGATTGTTAGGTGTTAAAATTATAAAAATAAATGACACACAATGGTTACCATGGAAGAAATCAGAAGCACACGGCAAAGGTGTGTGTGGCTTTAGTGTGGCAGCTTCGGATGTAGGACTCGTGGGGCAAGCTGGTCTCAATGGGACAGAGTGACGGGACAGGAGCAGCCTAAGTGAACAAAGTGGATGGGACATATGTGCATGGAAATAGCATGTGGGCAGTGGGGATCCTGCAGCAGGATGGCAAGGATGTGTCCTGAATAGAGTATGTCAGCTCCAGCCATGTGGCCCAGTGGGTCAGATCTTCTGAATTTCTGGATTGCTATGTGAAATCCAGATTTTAAATGAAATATCCTAATTTCTAAACGTGGGCTTGAATTTTTCAAACCTTTCATGGGCTTAAAAAAAAAAGAAACACATCTGCATGCAATATAAGACTACCAATTAGTAAACTATTTGCAAACAAAGGGCAAGAAAATTTTCCTTCCTTCTGTGAGGAAAGAGGCTCTGACTCTTAACGGACTTCTCAACATCACAGAAAGCACTGAATGGGGAGGGGGTGATTCCAAGCTCTTTCTTTTATCCAGTACATCTGTGGATCTCTAATTTAACAGACTATATCTGGTGAGTAATTATGCACAAAGGTCACCATTTCATATCTTTATAATTAAAAAAAAATTGGGAAATAGTGTACCCTAACTGCTTAAAGAAACTTAAATGGCACCTTTCCGTGACAAGTGGAGTGGACTTCTGTGTGTATTTTAATATGCTGCATCATCAGAGCCTCTTAATAATCACTGATTTCACCCATATTTAACAATTTAAAAACCAAAGGAGACAAAAGACCTGTATGCAGAAAACTATAAGACACTGATGAAAGAAATTAAAGATGATACAAACAGATGGAGGGATATACCATGTTTTTGGATTGGAAGAATCAACATTATGAAAATGACTATACTACCCAAAGCAATCTACAGATTCAATTCAATCCCTATCAAACTACCAATGACATTTTTCACAGAACTAGAACAAAAAAATTCACAATTTGTATGGAAACACAAAAGCTCCAAATAGCCAAAGTAATCTTGAGAAAGAAAAATAGATCTAGAGGAATCAGGCTCCCTGACTTCAGACTATACTACAAAGCTACAGTAATCAAGACAGTATGGTACTGGCACAAAAACAGAAATATAGATCAATGGAACAGGACAGAAAGCCCAGAGATAAACCCATGCACCTATGGCCACCTTATTTTTGATAAAGGAGGCAAGAATATACAATGGAGAAAAGACAGCCTCTTCAATAAGTGGTGCTGGGAAAACTGGACAGCTACATGTAAAAGAATGAAATTGTGTATGGTGTTAGAACACTCTCTAACACCATACACAAACATAAACTCAAAATGGATTAAGGACCTAAATGTAAGGCCAGACACCATCAAACTCTTAGAGGAAAACATAGGCAGAACACCCTACGACATAAATCACAGCAAGATCCTTTTTGACCCACCTCCTAGAGAAATGGAAATAAAAACAAAAATAAACAAATGGGACCTAATTAAACTTCAAAGCTTTTGCACAGCAAAGGAAACCATAAACAAGACGAAAAGACAACCCTCAGAAGGGGAGAAAATATTTGCAAATGAAGCAACTAACAAAGGATTAATCTCCAAAATATACACGCAGCTCATGCAGTTCAATATCAGAAAAACAAACAACCCAATCCAAAAATGGGCAGAAGACCTAAATAGACATTTCTCCAAAGAAGATATACAAATTGCCAATAAACACATGAAAGGATGCTCAACATCACTAATCATTAGAGAAGTGCAAATCAAAACTACAATGAGGTATCATCTTACACCGGTCAGAATGGCCATCATTGAAAAATCTACAAACAATAAATGCTGGAGAGGGTGTGGAGAAAAGGGAACCCTCTTGCACTGTTGGTGGGAATGTAAATTGATACAGCCACTATGGAGAACATACGGAGGTTCCTTAAAAAACTAAAAATAGAACTACCATACGACCCAGCCATCCCACTACTGGGCATATACCCTGAGAAAACCATAATTCAAAAAGAGTCATGTGCCACAATGTTCATTGCAGCTCTATTTACAATAGCCAGGACATGGAAGCAACCTAAGTGTCCATCGACAGATGAATGGATAAAGAAGATGTGGCACATATATACAACGGAATATTACTCAGCCATAAAAAGAAACGAAATTGAGTTATTTGTAGTGAGGTGGATGGACCTACAGTCTGTCATACAGAGTGAAGTCAGAAAAAGAAAAATAAATACTGTATGCTAACACATGTATATGGAACCTAAAAAAGAAAAAGAAAAAAAATGGTTCTGCAAAACCTAGGGGCTGGACAGGAATAAAGACTCAGATGTAGAGAATGGACTTGAAGACACAGGGAGGGGGAAGGGTAAGCTGGGACGAAGTGAGAGAGTGGCATGGACATATATACACTACCAAATGTAAAATAGATACCTAGTGGGAAGCAGCCACATAGCACAAGGAGACTAGCTCAGTGCTTTGGGACCACCTAGAGGGGTGGGATAGGGAGGGTGGGAGGAAGGGAGACACAAGAGAGAGGAGATATGGGCATATATGTACATGTATAGCTGATTCAGTTTGTTATAAAACAGAAACTAACACACCGTTGTAAAGCAATTATACTCCAATAAAGAGGTTAAAAATTTTAAAATGGTGTGTTTTCTGCCTAATTAGACAAAATGTAACGTCACCAAACTAGTACTACCAACATATGAATTTTTAAATTCCTAAAACATGTAAGCAATTATATCTTCCTAAAATTTTAATTGATACAAAGGCACAAGTGAATCCCAACTCTGAGTCCAACAGCTTAACTTCTGGACAATTACAGACATTTTTAAGTAGTCTGGGACCTTTTTGAATACAGTCCTTCCCAAATCACAGAGGCTGTGCTAACTCTATTCTCCAGTCTCAAGAGTTTTGCTGGTTAGTTCAAGTTCTCTTCATTTTTCATATCACGGAAGAGAAATACAGCATTCAAAGCAGTGTCATCTGGACAGGCATGACGTAAAAAAAAATAATAAGTGATGTATTGGAGACTTTCACAGTTGTTCTGGGATCAAGGTCAATGGCTAAGACAAAGTCAGTGTAGAGAAAATTACCTTATTTGTAAACTCTTTAGCTAAGAGCTGAGTGATAGGAATAATCTTTTATAAAATAAGTGAATTCTCTTAGTGATATCAGAAGTTAATGTTAATAGCCACAGACTGCTTAAAACTGAAAAGGAAAATTACAGACTGACTCTTAGCCATTATTGTCAGCACACTTTAGTTCTGACACACTAACATAAAAGGTAATAAAACTCATAAATCAATTGGCTGCCTGCTTCTAAGATTTACTTTACTTAGAATGGTCAGTTAAAAGACAAAATACGATGTTGAATGTCATTTTAGCTACCTAAACACAGGGACCTCACAGAGATGAGAATTTCTGGACAAAGAATGGAGACAGGAATATACAAGAGCCATCATCCAAATGAAGGGAGGTCCTCATTTTAATGGAAAACAAGTATTAGTATCTTTATCTCAAACTTCTCTAAATTTTCAACTTTGTCATCATCCTATGATAAAAAAGAAACGCTACTAATGTCTACAATAAATCAATTTTTTTCACTCCTGTTCTGTTTCTATCTTGCTTGGATTGACTAAGATGGACCCTGAATGAAAAGTCCACACAAAGTCAGTAGTTTCCTGAAGCTAGTCATTGGCCCTGTGTTGGTTCAACACAGATGTTTGGATCAATTCACATCAAAATGAGAAAAACAAGGGTGATGGTGAGTTTTTCATATGACTGAATTTATACATTTGTAAGATCTTTTGCCTAAGGCTATCCTTTTCATTAATTTGTTTGTTATTTTATTGTATGAAATATATGAATAACAAACGTGAATGCCCATTGAATTTTTTTTACTTAGACAATTTTACTAATTTTTATTTGTAAATATATTTTATAACAACTAATTTTAATGGTCTTTCTAATTCAGCCAAAATAATATTTTTAAAGTACATTCCATTTCAGTATTTGCTCTTACTTCCACCACCTTGAATTTTTTGAATAAATTTATTTTCTAAAATAAAAGGTTGGTGAACCTACAATGTGTCCCTGTTTAATTTTAATTTCTACTAAAACTCAAAATCTAAAAACCACCGCTCCATGTGACTCAGCACGTTGGTCTAATTATCTATAAGGAGGTGCCCTGGTGTTTGGATGAGGCCCCAGCTAGGAAAGGACAAGAGAGGGAAGGCTGGTCCTGAAGGGTAAGACTTGGGACTCATCTCCGGGGAATGAGTCACCCAAGCACTAATCCAGAGCCTGGACAGCGGGCTCTCCCACTTATTAACCAAGTACCCCTTTTTACCTCCCCTCTGAGTTCACTGTGGATATTATAAGAGGCTCCTGTATGTGTATAGCTCTATGAACTCATGAGTCTAACGATCTGGGCGATTCACTCCATGACTTTGGAAAGTGACCAATGAGAGCATGAGAGCACTGACTGAGATGTCAATATTTGGATGAAAAGTGATATAATGGCCCCACTGGCTTCTGGCTTCTCCCCAGGGGATGTGAGGGTGGAGTAAGGGGAAAGGTGACAGGAAACCTCAGGCAGAGCATTTCACTGTGTCCTTTACCGTCTCTCCTATGCTCTCTGATCAAGACCCCATGCCCCACACTTCTTTCATCCTCATCTTCCATTCTTCACACACATGTGCACACGTGCATGCACTCCTGCCTCAATGGCCCTCTTCTTGCTACACACAAGGAGATTCCGACAGGCCTTAGAGGATCCTCTTTGGTGGCAGTTGGAATTGGTGGTATTGGACAGGAGGATAAGTCTCACAGTCTGACAAAACAATTTGTGGCACAACTCAAAGAGGTGTAACTGTAGAAACCCTCATTAATATTTCTTCCCAAAAGTAATTGACTTTAGACTA
Organism: Aethalodelphis obliquidens; assembly: GCF_003676395.1. NCBI lineage: Eukaryota > Metazoa > Chordata > Mammalia > Artiodactyla > Delphinidae > Aethalodelphis > Aethalodelphis obliquidens. The sequence goes on along the minus strand of NW_020837946.1, from coordinate 35,786,892 downwards.
CAGCAAGCGTCGGTAGTTAAGATCAATGACTCTCAGAAATAAATATTATTTCTTTCAGTGAGAGCAAAAATCTAAGCAAACAAAACATGCAACCCAAATGAAGGTAGATTTCTAAAAGACAGGAAACCAAACACAGCAGGAACTCATCTAAAAAATACTAAGGTCTGTCACAATTTCTCTCAAAGGTTCAACTGAGTTCAGTGGTATTCCCTAGCTCATGCGGAAATTTCTTTTCCTCAGCCTAATGAAATATTCCTTGAGGAATTTTGGATCAATTCATTGGCTACTTCAGAGTTTTTTCTTTAGAAAATGAACTGATGGAAACAATGAACTATGGCTTCCAATTGGGAGATTTAATTCTCCATGAGTTCTCTGGCTTCACAATCCCACAAGTAAAATGGTCTCAGGAAAGCAGCTGCCTTTGGATTAGACTTCTCAGTCATTTGTGTGTGTGTGTGTGTGTATGTGTGTGTGTGTGTGTGTGTGTGAGAGAGAGAGAGAGAGAGAGAGAGAGAGAGAGAGAGAGCATGTGCGCGCACACACACACACACACACACACGCACACACACACTGTGCCCACTGTGAAAACAGGGCCCTCTGTTTTTGGGGACATGGCATGAGACACCTTCCGAGGGGAGGTGATGTGGTGTGCCCCTATGACCCTTCACAGCTACTGGCACCAACAGCTTTGCTCTGGTTTGTGGGAGAAGGGGACGCCCACCTGCACTGGCTCAGGGGGAAGCTGGACCACGTGCTGCATGCGCTCGCTGTGATGGTGCCTCGATTCCTCTTCATAAATCACATCCCTCTCGTGTTGGGGAAGGTTCAGGAAGCGACGGATGGTACAGAGGTTCTCCCAGAGGGTGCGGTTTTCTGGGCTGGGGTTCTCCTTCCAGCGGAGCAGTTCACACAGCCAGCCCTAGAAACAGAGAAGGTCACTTGAATTAACCTGAAGAGTGCAGAGCAGCAGAGGCGGGTTTGAGTGCAGTCAAGTACCACACTGGTTTATCATATTTTTACATCAAACTTGTTCCCACCAAACTGGGAAAACAGTGATACAGCCTGACAACTCTGAAAACCAACCAATGACCACGCATATAGTTACACCAATACCTGAGGATCTTTGGTCTTTATTAATTATCTTATCACCCTTCCTATTGAATATATTCTCAATTAATTTACAGTTCCTTTGTAAAAGATACTCAAGGAAGATTGTAGCTATCCAATTCTCAGCAAGAGTAATTCATGTTCGTCAGCAACAATTTTTAAAAATTACCCAACTGGATAGTACTCCATTCCAAGAAAAAAGTGAAGATGAACAAACATGTATTGCAAAATGGCAAATTCTAAAGAAGAAAAAATACCTAAGTATAAATAGAGAGGAAATGGCCTCACAATTATCAATAACTCCTCCATAACAACCTCAGCTAGAATGAAAAACTCTACTCCTGCTCAATCTCTGAATGCAATGGGCTCCAGGCCCTTTTAACCATCACCTTCCTGCCTCAGCCACACCTGCAGGAAGGTACGCAGTTGGACGGGTCACACCTGCAAATGTCTGCCTCCCAACTCTGGCATCCGGATGTTCTCTTGCAACTGCACAAGAAAGAAACTGTAATGCAAATAATGATGGATTATATGAAAATAATACAGAGGATGCTGTCAACATCGCTCACTGACTCACGTCAAAATATTTTACGCAGTAGCTTTCTAACCCATCATTTCCAAGCTACGTTGCTAATTTTAAAAACAAGAACCGTCCCACATCATGCCTCCTGCAAGAGTAAGAATTTTTCTAAAAAGTTGCATAAGTAAACACAAACGACTTTGTAAAAAATAAATCCCGAACCTCAACAAATTCTATATCATAACTTGTAAGCCAATGAAAGTTCCTGACACGTATTATAAAAACCCCTTATAATATCATAAGCTGTTGTTTGTCTAACTCTCCACTGTGTCTTCTGCCTTTACCCAAAAAAAGGCAAGATTTGATTATCTCCGCTGCATCAGCCAAGACAGCAACACCAGCTGTTCTCATTGTGCAGCCTCTTCCTCGCGGCCTCCATGTTAATAACCTGATCATTCCATTTTCTCCTTCAACTGCCGGCTGCAGCACCGCAAAGAGACAAAAACCCAGGCCCATCTGCAGCAGCTGTAGGCACTGAACTGTGAAGCCACTGGGGATTTATAAACTAATCTGTAACACAACACTGCCTTGTTTTTACAAGTGAGAGGCCACATTTGTGCAGACCTGATCTTTTCTTGCAATAAACTGGGAGCTGGGGAGAGTTAGAGGGTTAGGAAGAATGAAAACAAGATATCTAATCATTTGCTTGGAAATGTTTTCCCAAGTATTTTCATAGATTTCTTTTTTTCCGACTCAATTGAGAGACAGGTAATGGTTGATTTTCAAGGTGCAACATATATGAGAATTGAAGACGATTCAATTTTTATCCCTATCAGGAAATAAATTATATTTAAAAAAATCTCCTAGTCCCAAAGTGTTTCCTCAAGGGTTTCTTTGTACAAAGCAAAGAATTCTTGAAATGGAAAACAAACCATCTGTGGAAAAAGTAAGCTCCATTTCTCTGTCTTTTCACAGATCTGAATAAGTCTCCAACTGAACTCTTTCAAATGTTTCCAACAGGTATGTTTAACATCTCCCAGGGGAGGCTACAGCATGGAGACCAATTGTTTAACAGAAAATAAAAACAAAAACCTGCATCTGTTAAAAGATGAAGTTCTGAGATACCCAGACCTTAAGGAGGACAGCACCTGCTGTTCCGCATGAGGAGTGAATTGCATTGTGGGAAGCCACAGCTTGAAATGAGACAGGTGACAGCTGAGTGGTATCTCCACTTATGATACTCGCAACGTCTCGCACAACATTCATTGCCGCATTTGATTTATATGCGCTGTTATAATCTGCACTCATTACAACCACTTAGAACAAACTACAGACCTCGTTATGGACTGTGTGCTGTCTGCCATCAGTCTTTAAGAAGTGTAGTGCTCAATTTGCCCACTGACATGCAAGGTCCTGACCTTGAAGCTATTAGGGAGCGGATTAGACACAAGTGTGATCATGTGTGCAGACATAAGCAAACCAAATTAATTTCTGGCACAGGGAGGAGGCGACAAGACCCTGTTCTCAGGGCACCAGAGAACTTCCTCAAATCCCTGATGGAGCTGAGCTAATAGCATGTTTAAGGGAACCCAGTTTTGAAGACGAAGCACATTCATGGTATTTAGAGGGTTATTAATCTAGTTTCCCCACAAAGTGTTTGCTTGGCTGATCAGATTAAGGGATGGAGCCTTCAACAGCGCACCCTCGCCACAGCAGGCCCCAAGAAATCTGTGATACTTCACAGCCTTGGACATATTGCACCATGTGTACCCAGCTGCTTCAATAATTAGCTTATGAATGTATCAGCTGGTTCTGTGATTTTTATAAATAATAACTAACCTACGGAGCAGAAACATTGTCAAGAGCCTTACTTTACGGTGGCACAAAACTGCAAGGTGCTCCTAAGTCTAACTTGCTCTTCTACTAAATGCCGATATTCCCTGCTGGTGGAGCTCCTCTGATGCCATCTATAAATATTTATTCTGCATCGGAAATGGCAGTGTATTTTTGTCAGTTTTCTTCATGGCAGCCATGATTCGCTTTCCCCTCACTCTGACTCACTTGCTCACTCCACGGATCTGTACGCTTATCTCCCGGAAATCTATTCTTCCACCTCACTTCCCATCTCACCCTCCATCTTTTTATTCACATGATCCTTCCACCAGCCCACTTGGGATGCTTATCTCTGTTTTCTCAATAGTGTTTCTTATTAGCTTGTTTGGTGGCTTAATGAATGTGCCAGAAAGTGCCACGCTATTGCCTGAACACACACATATGTAACCGAGTGAACCCATCACAGAAGAGATAAAGAGTCCCCACACTGGGATTTTTTTCATGTGTATAATTTTTGCATGCCATCCAAGAAAGTTTTGCAGTATCAGGCAAAAAAAAAAAAAAAAGTGTAAATGTCAAATAAAACAGTGACAGATGACAGTATTCTCTATTGAATAGCACTGTTTCTGTCGTGCATGTTCAATGGGAACTCATGAATTATTAATAAACAAATCTCCTTTTTCTGTTAAAATCTCAAGTAGGTTTTTTGTTGTTGCTCCCTATGTGTTATGTGGAGCATTCCAGGAGAATTATTTTCATTTCGGAGATGCTGATACAGAAGTTCATCTGATTCCAGCCTTGGCCAGCCTTGTAAGCGGGCACCAGGAGCTGTGGTGTATATACCTAGCTGTGATTGCTCTTTCAGTCTGGTTGTAAGCTTTGACCAAACGTTGGCTGAATATTCAGAGTCAGTTTCGCATTTTTAGTATGGGAAAACTGAGGCAAAGTAAGTTACATGTGCCAGAGCACAGCTAGGAAGCACAGGATATTCAATTTGGAGACCAAACTGCTAAGTTCCTGCTCTGACATTAAATTATTGGGTGACCTTTGGATAAGTGGTTACCCTCTTGGATCTTCTGGAAGCTTAACTGTAAAAGAAGGGGTTTACAAAAGATGATCTCTAAGTTCCCTTCCAGGTCCACATTCCATGATCTATTACCTTGTTATTTGTCAGAAACAACAGACAATGATTAGCCATCAGGGTCAAAGTACAAAGAATAAAACCACCTTGGTCAAGTGATCAAGGTCAACATCACCAGTGATGACATATTCACAACCATGAACTCTGTGATATGACTCACTGCAAAGGACACAACACAGTATCTGAGGTCTTGCCCAAAATGCATAACCTCAGTCCAATCATGGCAAACCCTAACTGAGAGATTTTCAACAAAATAACCAATCAAGTACTCTTTAAAAGTGGCAAGATCATTTAAAAAAAAAAAAAAGGAAAGACTGAAGAATGGTCACAGACTGCAGAAAACTAAGGATAAATAACTAAACACAATATGGTTCCTGATTGAGATCCTGGCACAAAAAATGGACATTAGTGGAAATACTATTAATATTTAGTATAATGTTAATTAAAAATATTAGTGAAATTAGAATAAAGTTTTCAGTTCAGTTAATGTATTAAAACAATGCTAACTTCCTGGTTTTGAGCATTGCACTATGGTGATGTAGCTGTTACAGTAGGGGAAGCTAGGTGAGAAATATATGGAAACTGTACTATTTTCCAAAATCTGTGAGTCTAAAATGTGTTCAAAATAAAAAGTTACAAAAAATACAGAGAATACCTGGAACTTACATAGGAAAATGTACATGGAACCTAAGTATAATAATGCTAAGGAATTTATGATTAAAACACCTTTACCTTCAAAATCTGAACCCAGAGAAAGAACGTAAGTTCAAAGGCTACATCCCTGTGATCAATGGATAAAGCGTTCCCAGCATTCAGGGCATAAGCAAATAATACCTATTCACATCTCATTTTAGTCATCTCATCAGTCTCTTAAACAAATATATTCCCCTCAGTAGAAAAAACAACTCTGACCACCTCTGCCCAACTCTGCAGGTGAGGTGACACTCACACCAGTCAAGATATATTTTGTTTACAATCCACATGTTCCCACAAAGTTGTACATCAATCTAAATTTACAAAGCAAATAATGTTGTAAATGTATTAGGAATCCTTACTACTTGAAGAAAGGTATCATTATTTCTTTTTGAAAGATGAATAATAACCCCATAGTTTATCTTTTAGTAAACTGATAGTTTTATTGAGGATTTACTTAAATGAGACACCTCTAGTTCACAATTCAAGAGCATTAGAAGAGGCAACAATAAGAACCACCATTTGCTCCTGTTTTTCCTTCATGGTCTCATCTCCCCTCAATTTCCCCATGGACCTTGTCCTCCGGCCACTGTGAATTACTCGCAGTCCCTGAATAGGCTTGGTATATTCCCATCTTCATGCTTCTGCTATGTTACTCCCTTTCCTGGAAAATCTCACTCAACCCTCTACCCCCGCTATGAGAAGTTGTACTTCAAGGTTCAGCTAACATGGTCTCACCTGATCTCTTGTAAGAATTGCTTACTCACCCCTGCATAATTTGAAAGCATGTTGCTTATACCTTTTCACAATTTGATGATTATTTTGTTACTGCTGGGCATGCCTGCACCCCTATCAGAACAGTCAGCTTCTTAATGGGGGTGGAGGGAAATTGTTTGTTTCTTACCCACTTTAGCATTTTCAGACCAGGGTATAGTTTCTTGCACATAATAGATGTTCAATAAATGCTCAATAGATTGAATTGAAATTATTAGAGTGCATAGAAATTAGCCCAGACGAATGTTTCATGGCCTCAAATTAAAAGAGTTAGTGTTGGGGGAGAGCACTAGTTTTCAAAAGCAACCCTGTCAACATTCTGAGGGCTCTTTTTCCCCCATCTCTAATGCAAGAATAAGATAAAGAAAAGAGGGTGATCCAATTTACCACGGTATATAAATGCAAACAGTGACAGAGGTCTCTCAGAACATTAGTTTATAAGCTTGTACTGATCACCCATCTACTGTGGGCCATGCTTTTTACTTAAAAGGTTAGCTGAGATCACCAAAGGGTAATTAGGTAATTCTGACCATGAAGTTCAGGGAATATGTGATCACAGAGAACAGGACTCATAAGGTGGGCCTTGAAAGATAAAGATGAATTTCACCAGGTGGGGAGAGGAAGTGATTGGAATCACATTCCAAGAAGAGATAACATTATCAGCAAATGCAGGGGCTTATAAAATTATCACATTCAAGGAATCAGAAACAACTTTGTGTGGCTAACGCACGGTCTAGAAATGGAGGTGGGGGTCAGGTCATAGAGAAGACCATGCAAAGAAATGTCATGTTAGTCCTAGGGGCCAAGGGAGTCATTGAAGGCTTTTAAACTGACATGACAAAGAATTCTTTTCTTTCTTCTTTCCTTTCCCTTCCTACTTTCCTTCCTTCCTTCTTTTTTAACAAGAAGTTCTTGGAGAAAGGACTATGATAAAGTCAAGAACACCACTTACCCTAGTCTAGATATCTTTTTTTTTCATAGTGAAATCATGTTGCTGGGTATCAATGAAGGCCCACAGCGGCCTGCTAGTGGTAAATTACATACTTGGTAAGCTTCATCTTCCAGAAGTTTTCATTCTTAAAAAAATGACATATTCATAAGTACCAAACTATATCAATCATTTAAAAAAATCTATTCTCATCATTTTAACCATTTTCGTGTATGTGTGTGTGCATGTGTATGCTGCTGTTGTTCAAATGAGAATTTGTAAAGCTCTCTCACATTGAAAATGAATGAGGAAGGACAATATCTATTACACTTATAAAAATATTGAAAGGTTTAAAAACTCAAGTAGATGATAAACGAGTGACATATTCTCCAAACTACATACCAAATGCTGAGACTATTCAAATGAACAAGGAGGTCTTTCAGAAAACAATAATACAGCCCAGGGTCTGAATTTGGAGCCCATCAGATATGGGTTTGAATCCTAGCTCCAAGCCTTAGGTTTAAGTGATGGGGGAGGGGAAGGAGATGGAAAGAGTGGGGTTCCTGTCCGTGGTACTGAAATTTCACTGTGTACTAAGTTGCTTATTTTCCTACCCCAGGACACAGGTAATAACTCCAACATGTCCCTGTTCCCATATTTTTTCCTTTAAAAACAAAATTAAGTTCTGTGTTAGTGACAAATTTCCTAGTTTTTATAATATTTCAAAACGAATACAAACCAGGACTTGCTAAGAAACAAATGCAAGTTCACAGTCTGCTCTGATCTCCAAAAAGAGATGTAGTAAATACGTTTGTTCCTGTTAAGTAAGGTTGTACTGGCCTTGAAGGGAAGGCCTTGTCACAGTCGTTACTGTGCCCCCTGATGTACCTATCACAGAGCTGACGAGTGAACTGAGTCTACAAATAGTAAGAATCCCCTTCCCCTTTTGCCCATCTAGGAACCCCAATGAATGAATAAGCCGGCAAATGAACCGTTCTTCAGGAGAATGACACAAGGCTTCTTGCAACAGAAATGTAAAAGGCCATTTACTCACCCACATCTTCAATACAGAAAATGTCAGCATATGTAACCAAAAGGGAATGTTTTCTGAACGACTCAAATGAAAATTCGTATTATTAACTACAGGCAGTTCACTTTCTAAACGGAAGCACATAAAGTCCCCAAACAAACTTTTGTAACTGTGAAAGAGTTTCTCTTCAGCTGGTTGAGACTCTTCTGAAGTGTGAAATGAGCCAGATAATATTCAGCTCTTGTTTCTTAGTCACCGAATTCTCCTTTCATGAATCCAATAAGTGTCTATTAAAATAAATAAACCCCCTAATGATTCAAGATAACCTAATCAAGAAAACTGAAATGGATAAAAGGCTAAACTGCAAGGGAGACTTGTCAAGGGCTTCAGTGAATCCCTGACAAGGAGGTCATCTACACCTGAAAAAAGATTTGTGCTGAGCATTTGGTTACAGTTCAAGGTTAATTATTTTATACCTTGAATGTAATAAGTAAAATGATCTGCTTCTCTTTTTATTTCTCAAAATTGTACACTAAGTTCTAAACTGTATTTTCATGGGGACTAATTTTCAGCTGTCTCTGGGCATGTGTCTCACATGTCTATGGATGTGTTTGCAAAGAGTGAATCTGTAATTGAGAGTAATGAAAATTTTATTTCTGAACAACTCCTTAACCTCTGTTATAAAGGGCCCAAGTCAAGAGGGGATTTCATAAAATCTTGTTGCCTTCCTTACCGTAGAAATATGGGATATACATAGCTATATAACAGGACAGAGATTTAGTATGACTTTATATAAGTATGTACACACATACATATACACATAGATGGGAACATGTACCTGAAAAAAAACATCCTTATCTGTCAAAAAGAATGAAGCTGGAGTCTTCTCCACTTAAATACTAGAAAGATATTAACAGCAAAATGTACTAGACTAAAATATCAAGGAGAAAACAACCAACACATTTCTAGTCCCTGACTTCAGGTCCAAATTCTAGCATACCTATGATACAAAACTACATATTATGAGGGCTTCCCTGGTGGCGCAGTGGTTAGGATTCTCCCTGCCGATGCAGGGGACACGGGTTCGTGCCCCGGTCTGGGAAGATCCCACATGCCGCGGAGCGGCTGGGCCCATGAGCCACGGCCAATGAGCCTGCACGTCCGGAGGCTGTGCTCCGCAACGGGAGAGGCCACAACAGTGAGAGGCCCGCGTACCGCAAAAAAAAAAAAAAAAAAAAAACCTACATATTATGCACACTGCCTCAAAAACTCATAAGTGCAGGGGGGAAAGAAAGCAGACACAGCAGAAAACCAGGCATAAGACTTGTTTGAAAGATCAGGGCTGGGACTAGAGTGAGGCAAGCAAGCGACTAATGTGCAAAATTTAAGGAACGTGACTCTGAAAGTGTGAGCCTCCTTGAATTTTGCACCCGAGGCCTAGCAAGCCTACATGCCTAATCCTAGTCTTGGCCCTGTGAAAGCAAGATGATTTTTTTTTTTTTTTTTTCCGGTACGCGGGCCTCTCACTGTTGGGGCCTCTCCCGTTGCAGAGCACAGGCTCCGGACGCGCAGGCTCAGTGGCCATGGCTCACGGGCCCAGCCGCTCCGCGGCATGTGGGATCTTCCCGGACCGGGGCACGAACCCGCGTCCCCTGCATCGGCAGGCGGACTCTCAACCACTGCGCCACCAGGGAAGGCCAAGATGATCTTTTTTTGTTTTGGCTGCGTTGGGTCTTTGTTGCTGCACGCGGGCTTTCTCCAGTTGCGGCGAACCGGGGCTACTCTTGGTTGCGGTGCGCAGGCTTTTCATTGCAGTGGCTTCTCTTGTTGCGGGGCACGGGCCCTAGGCATGCAGGCTTCAGTAGTTTCAGCACACAGGCTCAGTAGTTGTGGCTCATGGGCTCTAGAGCACAAGCCCAGTAGTTGTGGCACACGGGCTTATTTGCTCTGCGGCATGTGGGATCTTCCGGGACCGGGATCAAACCCGCATCCCCTGAATTGGCAGGCGGATTCTTAACCACTGCGCCACCAGGGAAGTCCCAAGCAAGATGATTAAACGGTCTCTACAGCAAAACAGGAGGAACCACTCACAGGCACCAACATTCTCCAACTGTAAGAACCATGGTTTAACTCAATGTCATCTTTGAAAGAGGGCTGGAGAGTTCAGAAAGATGGCTTTTAATATGTCAACCTGATTTGCTTCAAAGTCAAATGCAAGTTCCTAAAGGTGCCATGTCATGAACAGGCAAAATAATGCAACTCAAGGGTTTCTGCAGTACACAAAAATGTGCTTAAAACCAGTACAGAAACTTTAGCAATGGATAAAGGTATATGACATTTTATGAGCTGCATACAAACTGTAATTAACCTTCATTGTTATCTAATTATGGGTTCCCATAAAGGCTAGTTTTAGGGCATGAAACGTTAACATAATTAATTGCAGGAGTGGTAAAAAGAACCCAATTCCTCATTATAAGACTGATGTAAAAACTGAGATCTTGCAGGAATTTCTGCTGATCACTTCTCAAAAGAATCTAATCCTTTGAATTATGCTGAGAGATAAAGGAAGAAAGTGAAGGGTTCAACTTGACGCTTGGGCATCACTGTGTTGACTGCCCACTTAGTTTGGCATTTAAGAATATTGAGAAGCCTAATTTCTTCACTACTTGGTATAACAGTTTTTTAAAAATGGTAACTGTAGGGTTTCCCTGGTGGCGTAGTGGTTGAGAGTCCGCCTGCCGATGCAGGGGACACGGGTTCGTGCCCCGGTCCAGGAAGATCCCACATGCCGCGGAGCGGCTAGGCCTGTGAGCCATGGCTGCTGAGCCTGCGCGTCCGGAGCCTGTGCTCCACAACGGGAGAGGCCACGACAGTGAGAGGCCCGCGTACCACAAAAAAAAAAAAAAAAGGTAAGTGTAGTGTAAATATATTAATTTTTTTTCATTTGAATTTGGTGGACAGACCTGACATTGTAGTATACATGCCCCAGTTGACAAGAGTAGAAACTGCTTTTTGATAGGTTGTCAAAATGTGTTCCAAAGAAACCTGCCCAGCAGCAAGGGGCAGCTACTCAGTCAAGGCCACATGCCTCATTTTAGTCTGCCTTACACACTGAAGACAAGACGACAAAAGCAAAAGCATTGCGAGCGAGACTTAGACCACCAGCTCATCACCAACTGGCATCATACGGCCAGTTTTTCCTGTCACTTTTTATACCAGAGATTGGGGTAATCAAACATTTACTTCCAACAGCCCGAGCAATCCCAGCCCCGATAAAGCCATCTCCATAAAGAGAGCTTAATAAATAAGGTAACTGTCAAATCATATTTTGTGCAAAGTCGCAAAACCGATCCTTGGGCAATAGTTTCTAAAGGCTAAGAAACAAAATAATGAAACAAGATATTTTATAATTCATAAATTTACTCTCCCACATGAAACGTTGACCTTAAGAAAATTATAGTTTTAACTTGTCTTATTACAGTGTGATCCCAACTAGGATATAAACACACATGTGCAAACCCACACTTACACATTAGAAGACTCTAAAAGGTTAATGGCAACTATCTCTGGATGGTGGAATTATGGGTGATTCATGTTTTTGCCTTTACGCTTTTCTTCATTTTCTACATTTTTAAAAATGAAGCTGGGGCATGCAGGTGACAGTTCGGGGGTGCGCGGTCTCTTCCTGTCACCTGCCGCCCCACAAATGGCAGGTGGCACTCAGCGTGATGGGCCTCTGCAGCGCTTGCATGGGCCCACAGGCCCCAGAGGGGAGGTGGGCCCCGGGAGGAGCGCAGTAGGGCGGTGTGCGGCTCCATCCCCAGATGCCGCTGCACGTGCAGGGGAGCCAGACCAGACCACTAGCTCGGGACCTGCCTGCGGGAGCCCTAGCTTCACTTTCAGGGGCCCAACTCATGGGAGAAGGAGAGGCGGGAGGTTCCAGTTGTTCAGGGTTTTGTTTTGTTTCATTTTTGTTTATTGTAAATGTTTTATATTTGCCAAAACTGTAGTCAGCTGAGTCATTTAAAATGTCTTAGGTGAGGGTATAGGGGCTGGGACCCTTGGGCATTGCTGGCAAGGAGGTCAATTGGAATGTAAACACCATCATTTTTAATATGGAAGGATTGGAAACAATTTACATATCCATCAAAGGAAGAGAGTCAAATAAATCATGGTGCATCCATTCCATTGAATACTATACAGCAGCTTAAAAGAAGAAGGGGCTCTGTGTGCTGATGTGGCAAGATCTTTGAGATTTATAAGAAAAAAATCAAGCAGAATCACATGTAAAGTATGCTAGTCATTTGTGCATAGGGACAAAAAAAGTATATACATTTGTGTTTCCAAAGATAGAGGAGAAATGTTAGCAGTGGCTGCCTCTGAGGATGGCTAAGGGGGTGAGGGATGGAGGAAAACTAGTCACTGTATACGCTTCTGTTTCTTTTTGAAGCTTGTACAATGAACATATGCTACCTATTCAAAATAAATAACATTAAAGAAGAAAAGAAATGCCTTTGAGAATTAAAAATAAAAAATACAAAATAAAACGAGGATGTTTTACTTAAGTAATCATAAAATAGAAGCTATTTCTTTAAAAAGGAAATATGTACAACTAACTTGTGCTTGGGATATTTTTAAGAAGAGACACAAAAGCAAAGATTAATATAGTAACCCATGATTGAATGAAAAAAAATATGTTAGCACATATACTGAATGTGATATAAACTCCAATAGCAAAGAGCGATAAAAGGAAGGAAAGAAACCAAATAATATACCAATTATTTTTCTTTATGTACAGCTGTCTGTCTTTATTTTTGCTTATAAAAGGATCTGCCATGAAGACCTGTATATATTTTTTTCTAGTTTATTTATTTATTTATTTAACATCTTCACTGGAGTGTCATTGCTTTACAATGGTGTGTTAGTTTCTGCTTTATAACAAAATGAATCAGCTATACACATACATATATCCCCAAATCTCCTCCCTCTTGCGTCTCCCTCCCACCCTCCCTACCCCACCTCTCTAGGTGGTCACAAAGCACCGAGCTGATCTCCCTGTGCTATGCGGCTGCTTCCCACTAGCTATCTATTTTACATTTGGTAGTGTATATATGTCCATGCCACTCTCTCACTTCATCCCAGCTTCCCCTTCCCGCTCCCCATGTCCTGAAGTCCATTCTCTATGTCTGAAAGACCCGTATATTTTAAATCATTTAGCCTGTTAAGCAAAGTAGATCATCTGTAAGGAGATATTTTACAATAAAGAAGAATGTCCATAAAATCTGAGTTTGTAATCTACATCTAAAGCTTAAGAAACCTTCTACTTAGGATTATAACTTGTTAAGTCAGTAGGTGAGAACACAGAATTTTTTTTTTTTTTTTGGTGAGACAGTGATAAGGAATAAAGGCCAGTCAGTACACAAAATCTATTTAATCCTAACGTACATAAAGCCTAGAACACATTGAAATCCAGTCACCATGAAGAACACAGCTTCTATGGAGGAAATGATTTCAGAATTGTATACTGAAGGCCAGAAACTCCTTCTGCCCAGATGCAGTGGGATCACAATTGTGCCTCCCTCCCTCTTCTGTAGTAGGAGTGAGGACCCCCCCCCCATTCCTGGTCCCAGTGGTAGCCCCTGCAATCTGTGGGCCTGGGAAGGTGTGCGTGGCAGGGAGCAGAATTGGAGGATTGGCAGGGGTCTTTAAATCTTGGTGGAGATGAGGGCATCTCCAATGTCATCTCATCAGAGACCCCTCTGGGTCCATTTATTCCCAGATCACTCCCTTTCTTCTATCCCAGAAGACTCTGGGGTTGGCCCTTTCATTACCACCAACTGAGCTTTACAACCAGGTTGTCTATTTCTCCTTTTTGCAATGTCTCAGATTCTCTCTACCTTCCTAATGTAGAAAGCAAGACCCCACACCCGCCAAAAAAAAAGGAAGAAAGAAAAGAAAAAAGAAAGCAAACCCAGTGCCCTTCTAACATTTTTGTTCGTTTTATTTATTTTTTTAATGGGGGCAGGGTAGAACAGGGATTAAAATAAGCCCCTTCCCATTCCTCTACCTACTCTGTTTTCACCCAAACCTAGTAGGAAAAGACAGTCATATATGTAGAGTTTGGTCTTTGGGTATACAAATAACAAAGGAAGTTTCACTCTCTTTCCAAAAGAAAACCAGCCTCTGGGTGATCCTCAGCATTCCATGAGCTGAATACTGTGAACTATATAAAAAAGAGAAGAGGGCAGGAGAGAAACCGTGAATTAATGTCTGGGGAAGGGGGCAACTGATGGCCGGCCCTGGAGGGCTGCAGTGAGGGTGCCCACGGTCACTGTGTTTGCTCCCTACTGGATTCCCACTGCCCAGATCACATTTGATAAGCTGCAGTTGGGGAGGAAAGGGGAAAGTAACCCTACAGAATTTGAGTAAGAGGGACAGGGAGATTACAAGAAGCTATCAAGGGACAAGGAGTTCCCACAGCCACTTCAATTGCATGCTGGGGCACTCATTCCCTGGAGGCCCTTTGTATGTAAGGGCCATACTGAAGGTGTGTAGAAAATGCCATATGCCTTTGCACTATGGCTCCTACTGAGGACTCCCACTCCTAGTTCACAGAGATCAACCATGGACCATAGTACATCCTATCCCATGAAGACCAATAATCTGAACATTCTGCAGAAAGAAAAGGAAAACAGTCTTCAGAACACACACACACACACACACACACACCCCACCTAAAATTGATCCTAAATTGAAAACGAAGCAAAAGTAAAAGGTGAAACGTGCATAAGCATACTTTTCCCTCTTATTTTTACCCCTGCTTTACGTTTTTGACTTCTCTCCCATGAAGAAAGGGGCAAGGGTCAGATAGGAGGCACTCAGTGGAATCAGATGATGGACTGGCCTGGCCATGACAAAGGAGCTGAAGCCCAATTAAAGGAACAGGTGGTCTACGACCCTACAAATGCGCCCTGATGTAACCCACCCACTAAGAAAACACACACTTTCCAGTAATACTATTTTCCCCAACAGGACCACAGGCAAAACTGCAAACGTTTGTCCCTCTTTCAGTTCCTTTTCTGAACCCCTCCTCCAACTGTGCCTGTTCCCTAAACACGTACAGCCCTCAAGGACCATCTTGGCCCACCACCCTTAATCTCTAAAAATGTCCTCCCTTTTTCCTACTCTTCATTCAAAGTGTGCCTAACACACAGGCAGTGTTAGGTATCATTCTTAATATGGTGACAGTAATTCACACCATGCAGTGAATGAGATTTTATGAGGGTTTCCTTTCTATTTTAAAAGACATTTAAAATGGAAGGGGAGGGGTTACTATATATGTTTGAACTGGGCCTCCCAGGCTCCAAACCCACTACAGTTCACAAGAGTTCCTGTTAAAGGTTCTCCTAATTTCACCTCCAAGAGAATGGAGCGCCCTTGCTCTTCGTCTGCCTTCTCAGCCACTCCATACACACACACACACACACACACACACACACACACACACACACACATCTTATGGATACACACCAAATACATGTGCAAAGTACCACATCAATTGATTTCACTAAGTATGCTTTTTATCAAGCAAATGCTGGTAGTGCTTACAAAGTAGAGTGAATAACTTATGTTAAATTGCCTTTGAAACTGTCAGTTAAGTTCATTTTGCTTGGCAATGCCATTTTTAAAAAACTTAATGCCTGATTTGCAAATCTAGTCAGCTACTTACAAATAAAGTTCCCTATTCATAAATGAGAATGAAATCATTGTCCCAAAGGAAAAAAGAAAAACAAAGCATCTTATCCCCATTTAGGCTCAATCTCATCCTTTAGCATATTAATTCCTAGTACTATGTTTTCCTCCAGATTCGGCAAAAACAGGGCTACTGAGTTCTTCAGGAGGCAACAAAAATTTGGAGAGCTAAGTTTGTCCAACTGGCAAGCACACTTTTCAATCAGCCACCTGAATTACTTGGGGAGGCTGGAGGCATCACTATTTCCAGAAGCAATAGTGCCAAGTCAACAGGAAGATTACAAGCATTCTGAGTCAAGTTCTCAGACTGTGGCCTTCAGATTTTCTTGAAAGCTGCTTATAAAAGGAGGACTGAGTGAAGCTTTGATATTTATGTCAAGTCACAACTAAGGGGCAGGTTTGCAGAATCAATTGTGTAGCTTTATACTTACTGCACATTTACCACATATGTCCTTTATTACACAGTGGAAAACCATTAAATGCACAGTAGTTTTGCCAAGTGGCATTATGCATTTAACAGCTTTATTCGTTTAACAGCTCCAACTCTCATTATATTTTGCCATGTGGTACACGGGATTTTATGCATTTAACAGTTTAAGAAAGCTCTATGGTATTTTCTTTTCATGTATTTCATACTATGGTTGGACATTATATCTTAGCAAACTGTATTTCAATGACTTCATTGTGAGAGAAAGATTAATCTGGAAAGATTACTACATCGAAATTGAAATGGGAAACCAATATTTCAATCCTCTTCGAAATTGCTGGATATTCTACTGCTCTCCCTTTATTAACATCTGAAAAATAACTTAAGTCAGGTTACTGCAAAACCACAGGAAAAAAAGGCTATTCCCAAAACCATATAATTAGTATAAATATAGCATCTGACTATCATTTTAAAAACTTAATTTTCATTAAAAACCACCTTGCTTAATACAATATTCAGTAACTTCCTTCCTTTATAGCACACAACAGAAGATTTGTTAGGGAGATGGTGGACCATTTTACCATTTACATATGTAGGGACGAAAACATTTGTCATGCAAGGCCACAGAGGAAATCAAGCTCAGAATCAAAGGACTCTCAAAATCAAGCTTTAACTAACTTTTGTTGCCTCTACCCTGCATTTGGGTAATTGTTCAACCCAGGGATAAATAAGTAGGCGCCTCAAGCTAACCCATTCTAGGATAGGGCGGTAGTTGTCCCTTTAAATGAATTGAAACAGAGTAGATCCCATCAACTGTTTCTGCTTTCAGAAATAAAAAACCTAAGCATCTGTCTACCCTTTTCCCTGGAGCATTCCATTCCCCACAATCCCAGCACTCTGAAAAATTGTACTGGATAAGCGTCTATGTTTTTCTGTTAAAGATTTTAGCACTCACTCTGCACTCCCCGATGTGTGTTTTCTCCTGGAAAAACAACTGCATTCTATACATAAAAGAAACACCTGACATTGCAAGGTGTCCCTGGGGCTGAGGAAAAGCGGTTATTATAACAAAGTCATCCATTTCCCTGGTGGGAATAAGAGAGGTGATGAGACCTGGCTAAAACTTGGTCTCAGGAAGATGCTGTTTTGAACACACTAAGTTTTGCTCAAATACCAAAAAGAAAGAAAGAAAGAAAGGATGCATAGCAATATTCAGAATTAGGAGGGAAACCATTCAAGGCTGATTCCTTTTGAAAAAACAATTCTTTAAAAGAAAAAAAAAACTGGATTTTGACTTAGTCTCTATTTTGAACTCTGATGGGAACAAAAGCAAACCATAGAGCAAAATGCAGAACACGACAGGTTCTCTAGGGATTATTATTATTGTTGTTATTATTATTATAGGAACAGATGTATTTTTATTGGTGGGAGGAGGAGAACAGCCCTCGCTTTTGCTCTTTTAAAAACCACTCACCTGACTTTTATTTGCAGCCACTTTGGCAAACAGGGCTTGAGACACCTTGGCCCTTTTCATCTCCTGTTGGATCTCGTCATAAATGGCAGCTGTGATGTTGACGTTGGCGCCGTCCACCTTAATGGGGAGGTCTGTTGTCGGTGTCGAGGTTTTGGCCTACCAAGAGACCATGAAAATAATAATTTAAAAAGTGCTGCATTCAGCCCAGCCATCTGTGCAGAAATTATCAAAGGATTTCAGTCAGCTGATGCCAAACTGCATTAGCTACAGAGGGACACTTCCTGTCCATTATTCTAATCAGGTTAATTGTGATTGGAAATAATTGCAGTGCATTCCTATAGGACATGCAGAGTCCTGTCAACCTTGTTCTTTCCCTCACAGTAGCTGAGACAGTTCACAGGTACGATGGCTACTCTGGGCACCAAACTCAAGAGATCAGCTTCCTGCAACACAAGCATGCAGAACACACACACAGTTACCTTTTTCTTTCTGAAAATAGTACACCTTGGAGGAAGAGCCAATTCTTCCAGAAAAAATGAGTAAATGGGTAGAGGTCTCTAAATAATAAATTATTACTCAATTTAATGCACTCCCCTGAGTCTCTCTCATACTTTATTAAAGCTTTACGTATGTCATTCGAGTATGTATGGCTTCCCACCATTATCATCATTATGCTACCCAGACAGTCACCTAATTTCACCTAGGAAATCAGTGGAAATGAAACAAAATTTCATTTCATAAAACGAGGCTTCAGAATGCCTCTGAAGTGCCGTCTTCATTTTCTTAAACTCATATTGTGGTTTTATGTAGTCTGCCGTGCTCGTTTTAATTGAATGATTTCCCATCCGTTTCAGAGACAAATGAAGGACAATATAGAAGGTGTCTGTACTTCTTGGGGTTAGGATAACCCTAAAACGCTTGAATCTACTTGATCCAAAAGACTGCAGAGCATTTGCTCTGGTGTTCTCAGAACCCAGGGCAACAGGACAAAGGGAAAAGTCTGCCCCAACCGTTGCATTCCTGAGCATGGCCAGCTGATTTGGTCTAAAGTGGATTGTTTTCTCTTTTCATCCCCACCCGCCCTAGAATCCTAAACCACTATGTTCCCTTTGTGGATGTCCTGAGCTGTTGTTCCCCTGCTGGATTGACAGTATGCAGGTTTGGAGAAAGACATGGCATGCAGGGTGGACACCATGGGGTCATTCTCAACAGTGTCTTGAAGCCGGAGTTATGTCCTAAGTTTCCAGGAAGGCTCTGATTCCTAAGAGCGCTCAGTGACCTTTGCCATTCTCCTTTGAATTCCCTGTCTCATACTATTTTCTAATTACTGCAAAGTAATAATAAGAATAATTGATGTAGTACTTTTTACGTGCCAGGCACTCCAAAAAGTGCTTTTTGGTTGTTGTTATCACATCTTATTCTTTTAAGAACACAGTGAGTTAGACATTATTATTTTCACTTTACAGATGAAGATAACTGAAAATAAAAGAGGATACTTCACTTGCTGGCAGCAAGTGAAACAGCAGCAAGTGAAATAACCATGATCTGAACTCAAGTCTCGCAGGCTCCACAGCACAGGCTCAGCGCAGGCTCAGGAATCACTGTGCTACTCTGCCTCCAAAACCTCCAATTCGTACTAGTGCTGTTTTTACATGTTTCTTCTTGCCCTCAAGTTTGAGCTATTCCCTCAATAGTCCAATCCTCTCTCATCTTTTTCAAGAAAACTCCCTTTTCTTCTTAAAACTTCTAATTAACGTTCAGTGCTTTTCCTGTTAAGTGCATATTTTAGCATACCATTTCTGCCTTTCTCAAGGCAGGTTTCTTATTAGACTCACTGACTAATCTCACCTGACTGGTCAAATCTTCTCTAGAACACTGAGGGCTAAAGTCAAAGCACTGAAATAGATGGTTAGGGGCCCAGCCTTGGAATCAGAATAACCAGAGTTCAAATTCTAGCTCTATCACTCAGCCGTGTGACCTTACACAAGGTTTTTAACCCATCTAAACCTCAGTTTCCTCATCTAAAATGTAAACCTCATGTAAAATGAGAACAACGGTGCAAAATGGTGAGGATCCGATTCATGCAAAATGTTTGCAATATCTGATACAATAAGTGCTCAATAAATGATTATTCTTATACTTGTACTGTTGTTTTGTTATTTTTAAGTACATTGAGGAATACTGGCCAATTGAAGGTTATGAGAAGAGGCTCTTGAGGTTGAATTTGAAACTTGCAAAGTCTTCAATTTGTTTTAAACTGATAACAAAGTACTGACGGGATCTGGAAACTAATCTCCATGGACCTATGCAAGGTCGTGTGTGTGTGTGCCCGGCATTGCTGGCTCCAACTCAAAGGCTGAATCAGTGGGTACCCCTCTGACATTTATTTGCACAATGAAAGACTTACAGTACTATGGATCTTTGCTACTGAGATAGTTCTGTAAAGAATTTTGGATAAGTAGGTAATCATGAAATATTTTAAAAGTCTTCAGTAACTTTCTCAATGTTTAACCAACAGAAAAAGAAGAATGTTCCAGACAATGTAAAAATGTCAGTGCCATGACTGTATTCTCAAAACTATTTCGAGAAAAACATTTTACATTTATTTTCAGAAATCTCAAAACTGTGAAATTAAACGTTCAATTTCCCTGGTATACTTGTCCCTAAAGGGCACTTTGATCTAGGAATTTTCTAGACAGGATTTTTTGCTGTTTAAAAAAGCTAAGTCAGGGTCCTGAGTCAGGGTCCTGACCTTAACTGTGTGGTGTTGTAAGTTGGTCTGGCTCTGAAAGCTACCAGGTCTTTGAAAAGATGCCTAAGATATAATCTTGTTGGAAAAATATTACGAAGGAGTGGAAAACAAAACACACAGACCTGTGTGATTTTCTAACAAGGAGGAGTGATTTTCTGAGAAAACTTGCCCAATTAAATGGCCATGAAGCATGGCTGGATTCTCCTGTAATGATTCAATGGGCTTCAAAAGTGGCAAAAATGTTGGTGAATTTAATAGAAGTAAATATTAGTGCAAATTAACAACTTGTCCAACTCAATAGCTCAACATGTATGTCCCAAAATTTTTAAAAAATAAAAATAAAGATAAAAAAGCTTGGTTACAGTGGTCCAAAGTAAGCAATCAAGAGACTTATTTTTGGTTTAACAGTAACTAAAATTCATAATTCACTAAACACTAAAGTCTAAGTATCACAGTTTGGCAGTGCATGATAGAAAATTATCTTCAGTTAAAAAATCTATTGCAGAGTGCAAAATATAAAAAGAGTTAAGATGTGTGAAAAAATGGATATACTTGAAAAAGCTCAAATATTTCTATTAGAAGATTCTGCTTAATCAGTTCCTTAGAACTTAACAGAAAACAAACTCCTAAACCCAAAACTATAGTATCTAAGCAAAAAAAAAAAAAAAACCCTTTATTTTCAAAGTACCCATTTTTCTGATTTGTACAAATGTGTACCTGTTAAATATTTTTTTGAAAACTATCACTCAAGAAGGAACCTGCAACCATGCTAGCAACAGTAAATGGGGTGGCTTTACCATAAATCCGTTGATTAGTAAAAGTTGAGGGGAAGTAGGGAGTAGGCTAAAAATAAGTGGGCTCAGATCTGAATTGGAAATGACGCTTGGCTGACTTGAGACCTTGACCCTTCAGTTAAAATCTTTAAATCACACATTACTAGACGTATGCATCTGCAGGAGGACCTGAGAACAGAATGCTTTTAAAGTACGAAGAAAGGAGGGATGGAAAGCTGAGTCAGGGTCCTGTGGACATCACTGTAGGAAGGAAAATAATTAAGGCCTACATTTCCACTACCATTTTCTAAGGGATCACTGAATGAGCTCCCAGTCATTCGGATCTAGCCGCTGCATTGGCATGCTTCCATCACACACAGGTTCCTCCCTGACTTTGTCTCTTTCAGATTGCATCAAGCAGAACTTGGACTACGCTAGCTGTCCCCTGCCCCCATCCAAATAAATACACAATTGAAGGAAAAGCAATGCTTCGCAAACTCAGCTTCAATACAAATCCGCTAGCCCCTTCTTTGATAACCAAACAGCTGTATGTAGACATCTAGTGCTTACCCTTCCACCCACTGCTGCCCTCCTGCCACATGTGGAAGAATGGGACTTTCTTAAAGGGACAGAAATGGCATGGATGATATAGAAAAAGATAACCACTAGCATATGGTCAGAGGTTCATATCTTCTGACCCACATGTTCAGTGGATTAAAAAGTCTTGGAATTATGTCTCTTAGTTTTTGAGGGAAAACACAGTAGCAGTGAAGGCAAGATATCTCCAAGGCTAAGAGTGAAAAGTCAGTGGAGCGAATATCTCACCTGAGGGGTTCGGGAGGAGCTGGGACTGCTGGAGGCCGATGAGACCATGCTCACATTGGGGTTCATGCTCCGCTCTCTCTCATCCTGGTATATGCGGTCCCGCTCCACTTCCGGCAGATTGAGGAAATTCTGCATAGCCCTCAGGTTTACTAAAAGAGACTGAGATGCTGTCCGAGGGTCTTCTTCCTTACGCAGAATCTCAGACAACAGTCCCTGATTAAATGGAAAAAAAAAAGTAGGCCAAGTTATATCTGCAGGTATGCATGTGTGGTTTCCATATTGCGCCCCTCTTCCCCTTTATCTGTTTGGTGTAACCAGCTGGCTGTGATGTCAAGAACCTCAGTCTAATTCCAGCGGGTTCTCCAGCAGGAAGATTTGGTGGGAACGTGCTTGCTCTCTGGGGGCTGTGCCTTATTTTGGAACATTCTATTCTGACACTTTATCATCACTGTAATAATCATCAGTGTACAGAGATGCCAGCTAGCAAGGTAGGCGCTCAGAAGAATTGTGAAACTGCAATTACCACCAGGTGCCTCCTACAAGTATTTCAGGAACTGTTAGAACTCTCTCTGCTTGAAACTGGGAACACTTGGCAGTCCTGCTCAGCTTTACAAATCTGCCAAGTTTGGTAAATTTAGTTCCGACATTTAAACAGCATGGGAGATTTACATCGACTTAAAAAAAAAAGTTTGGCTGAATTTCTGTGTGACCGGACACTGTTTTCAATATAGATGTTTCTTATGGCAAGAAGAAAAAAAAAAGACACAAAGCAAATGGCTATAACTTGGCCTCTATTAACTTCCCAATCCACACACATAATAGGTTTCCTTGCATATGTCCCAGAGGGCACCCAAACCTTTTTATGAGACGCCCTCATGGGGACGCTCCAAGCCCACCATTAAAGCAACGGAAGTAGAGTCACATCCGGTAACAGGCCACAGCGCACCTCAGAGAATGCCATGATAGGCTCAGATACTTTCTGACTGTGTGACCCATCCAAATAGAATGATTTACATTAAAAAACTGGTGTTTTCATGTGCTGCTCTGCTGACAGAGAATTCACAAAGAAAAGAAAAATGTTGACAAGTCTAAAGAAAAGTAGTACAGACGCAAAAAAAAGGCTAGAGACCTGAGTTAGAACACGGCAGTACTTGGGGCAGAAGCAGATCCATTTCCATTCTGCGCACTTGTTGGATTATCACACAGAGGCATCACTTTACATTCCCAGCTAACATCCCTTCTCAGGGCAGTATGAGATCAGGGCCTAGGATTATCTCCCAGAAAAAGCTAAGATGTTAACCTCTGTATCTTACAACAGATGGGGATAACCCCAAATCGTAAAAGTAGATGCCACAGGCATTTCCACTTAGGGGATATTAATGCAAAGAAACACTATCAGATTTGTAATAGATGGCTAAATAGGCCGTCTTTGGCCAACAGGCCAATAGGCATTGGAGACCAAAGAAATATACCATCTCTAGTTGGCCAAAAATCCTCAGGGTAAGGTAGGCGGTTTTAAAAAATAATGCATTATAATATAGTGAAGCAAATGTCACTTACAGGAATGTGTATCACACTGTTATCAGCTTCCGGGAGTAATCACCACTCAAAACATCATGTAAGACAATTTTACTATAAGGAACCTACAAGAGGCATGCCATCTGATACCTCTTACCCGTTTGGTTGTCATTACTTTGATTAGAGAAGTCTTTCCAAATGAGACTATAATATGCCATACAGTGAAGCTAGAAAAAAATGTGTGTCTGTGTGTGTGAGTGCCCAAGGAAAGGTCAAGGTAGGGCATGTATATAAAACTACCCTACTGCTGAAATGATTCTAAGAAAATCTTGATTTCTTGTCATGCTTTCAGAAAGAAGCAACTAGTGAGACACTTGTCTTCCAGAAAATGTTATACAATCTAAGTATTAATTTTCTTTCTGAAATTAAAAGGCAGCTCTGCCTTAAGTTATCCTACTTTCCACTTGGACTAAGCAACCTGAAATATTAATAACAAATTTGTTTCTAAGACAAAATTCTCCAAATTAATGTGTGCAGAAGCAAGAGGGATGTGAATTTAAAATCAATACCAATTTCCTGTATATACGATGGAATACTACACAGCCATAAAAAAGAATGAAATAATGCCATTTGCAGCAACATGGATAGACCTAGAGATTGTCATACTAAGTGAAGTAAGTCTGACAGAGAAAGACAAATACCATATGATATCACTTATATGTAGAATCTAAAATATGATACAAATGAACTTATTCACAAAACAGACTCACAGACATAGAAAACAAACTTATGGTTATCAAAGGGGAAAGGGCAGGGGAGGAAGTTTGGGATTAGCAGATACAAACTACTATATATAAAACAGATAAACAACAAGGTCCTACTGTGCAGCACAGGGAACTATATTCAATAGCTTGTAATAAACCATAATGGAAAAGAATATGAAAAAGAATATATATATATATATATATCTCTGAATCATTTTGCTGTATACCAGAAACTAACATGACATTGTAAATCAACTATACTTCAATAAAATTTAAAAATTAAAATTAAATAAAAAATTAAAGCATAAAAGACGATCAATACCAATTTCCATTACTAATAAGATACTAAGATTGATATTTTCTGAGCTTTCTTTAACAATGAACTTTGCACATGAAGGACAAGTTGGTACCCACTCTCCTTCTCTCTGTCTTTTTCTCTCTCTCATAAGTAACTTTAGCATTTTACTAAATGTCAGACTACCAAATTTGGAAAAGTTTTAGGATCTACATGGATATATTCTTTATGCTGGTTATATGATTATACTTAAGATCTCTCAAAGGCAAAGTCTGTAAACTCTTTCTTCCGTGAAATTATTTACACAAATTGTGGAGGACACTATGGCAAAAATCTTCCATACAAAATACTGAAAAAACAAAAAATATTGTTCTAATGGACAAACTTCAAAATTGTAAGTCTGTTTATTCCTAATCAATAGAAAACAAAATCACTCCTAAGGATAGAGTTCTTTTATTTATTTTTTGTTCAGCTTGGTTTACCTTTTTTTCCCACATTGAAATTGTGGAGTTCCTTCCCCTGCATTTTTTACATGTTGGACAACCTTACAGGGAAATGAATCCATCTCTAAGAAAAATTAAGACAAAGCATCCTTGTAAATGACTGCTCATCAGCATCACTTCTGAAGTGAATGAGACACAGTATTTGTATTTTAAGGGGTTGGTGGACTATACTGTTGCCTCTGTTTTATTCGCCTAATTGAAGATAAAGTCTCAAACCAACAAGGTGGCCACTGCTGCCCTGGAGAATGAGAACACTGTTCTAAAGTATTTACTTAAAGTCTCATCTGTGTAACCCTGGTCCCAAAGCAGATTCTTTTTACCTCAGACATTTTCAATAACAAGTGGCTAACTGGTGGGCACAAGAAGAGTTTTAGTTGTTTTGTTGAGCCTTCTTCATTTTGGTTATGTGCTTTTAACGACTTAAGCAGGGATTTTTAAAAACATAGTCAAAATTCTGTGGGCACATAAATGTAAAGCACATTTTATTTAGTTAGTTTAAAATCATCATAGGGGAAACAGATTGGAAGAAAATGTACGGCATAACTTAAGTATACCACAAATCACCCCATCTAATTACCAAGATAAGTAAATGTTTATCATATTGAAACTGTCTTGAATAGAACATAAATTAATAATTTATCTTGCATAAATATTTCTAAAGCCCTTGCTACTATGTTGTCTGGCATTTAATTATCAACCAGCCAGGCAGGAGGTGTCACTTGGACATTCCCATTATGCAGCCTGAGATATAGAGAACCTGGCATGGCACCCGGGCACTGAAAAAAAGATGTACTTTTATGAAGAGAAAGGTCATGAATATTGAGAATGTGAAATTTGAGGGAAATTAATAAATTAACCAGGATATCGCTTATTAAAATTTCATATCAGTAATCTTATTAAAACACATTGCAAGTATTCAGTAACGTGGTCATTAAGTGTTTTCCTCATCATAGGCAACAGAGCCTTCTCAAGGGAGAGATTATAAACAATTCTCTCCATGGTGTTAGCTGAGGTTGTGTAAGACCAGGAAACATGTTGACTGAAAAGGAGTAGAACAAACCTCTGCGCAGGGTAGAAAGGCACCTTCTACCAGAGCTCTTGGGTTACAGGTCACTGAAAAAAGAAGGGAGTTGGGCAAAAAGAGCCTCAAATTGGCCTTCTCCTTCGTCTTTTAATGGAGGATTTTGTAAGCTCCATATTATTTCCAGCACCAGCAAAGAATACATGAGGTTGGCAGAAAACTTCAATAAAAGCAAAATAATTCAAAGCACAAAACAAGAGATAATATAATGCCATCTAGCTTCATTGCTAATACAGGCTCTCTCTACAGACAAAACAAAGAACTGGGGCTGGGAATTCCCTGGTGGTCCAGGGACAAGGACTTGACTCTTTCACTGCTGAGGGTGCAGGTTCAAGCCCTGATGGGGGAACTAAGATCCCACAAGCCACGTGATGTGGCAAAAAAAAGAAGAAGTAGGGCTAATTTTTTAAATAAAAAATTGCTATGCTTATTATTACTAGTATTTTAATAATATTTGTGACGTCTTAAATGACCTTAGAGTTTCTGAATCTGCAATTTCTGTTGAAGAGCTTTCTTATTTGAAGAGTTTTTCTTTTTATTATGATTTTCATATTCCTTCAACAATTTATATAGTTTGCTCCAAATCGTTAGTGTGCAAAATACATGCTGATACTCAGAAATATTTGGGAAACGTTACCATGACTGGCTCTATAAAATTTACTTCCAAGTTTCTGTACTAGCCCTTGAGGCTTCATCTGGGACGGGTGAGAAACTGCCTTTGATGGGCCCTTAAATCCTCTTAAATCCTTTAAGAGAACAAGAAGAGAACCCAAGCCTGGGCCAGGTTTTAGGAATCTGAGCCTGAGCCCATCAGACCTCCCAGGTCACTCCAGGAGAGGTCACTGAAGATCATTACTGACTAGATTTTAACAGATATCTCTTCTTCATACTTCCTAGACATTTGTAATTCTCTACGATTAGGTTATATCTCCCATTGATTATCCAGAGAACCCCCAAATTCAATATGCCTATTGCCAAAAAATGACAGATCAGTCTAGTAATTCACTCCCTGTTTACAACTTGGTTCAAAGCTCATAAAAGAATGGAAAGATTAATAAGACATAGATTCTGCTGCCAAGGAGTTTACTATACAATGGTTTACAGAAGCACAATGTGAAAGATAAGTGTCATAAATTTCAGACAGAACTAGTACCATCTCAGTTCAAAAGAGGGTGAAAGTATTGCCATCGCAAGACTCAGGGAAAACGTTTTGGAAGAGGTGGTATTTAACTTGGCGGGGATTCAAAATGTACATTATGCATAGACATAGAGATGGTGATGAGACCAGGCAAAGGGAGAGGGCAAATGAGGGATTGCATAGTATTAGAACACTTGAAGAAAAAGAAAGAGCATGACTAATCCAGAATACCAAGAGAAGTTTCTGTTTCCTTAAAAGCTTAAAAAAAAAAAAAAAAGTGCAAAAACTGATAAAGTGGTAGAAGACTTTTTGAAGTGAAAATAATATAGTCCACATTAATATAATTCAGAACTACTGGAGTATACACAAACTAACCAGCAAACACTACCCCCAAAATGAAGTGATATTAATCTGTTCAGCCTTTTTGTCACCTGCAACAAATTAGGCTTTCAATATGCAAAACATCTTCCTTCCAGGAAAACAAATGATCATGATTCCATTTAATTGTAATTTAATGAGGCATAATTTACTTTTTAAAGTGATATACACCAGGTGTGTATTGAAAAAACTGGCCCAGCCAAACCCCAGTGCTATGCTTTGGAAAAAGCTTCAAACTAGCCGGAGACTATTTTCATTTCTGTAAATTATATTTCTGTTCACATATTTATTCTAACATAAACTTTTGAAGTTAACCTCCGAAATACTCATATATCATATAACATACATAGCATATCATAGTTTGAAAGTGTTAGGTTACAACCCAAACAAAGATAGATATTAGAATGTCATATAAATCCCAAAGAAAGCTTATATGTACTACTGATTGCAATGCCAAAGGGAAAAATATATGCTTGCCACTTCTACAGAATCATTTGGACTGGTTATTTTAGAGAAAATTAGCTCTATTCCTTTATAATGTATTTTAATTATTAATTGTTGGATGTATCAATAATAAAGTATATAAGCTTTTAAAATGAAAGTCCTTTTCAGAAATCAAGTTACATCTCTTTAAGGGTGTATGGGTTGAAACATATTTACTTTGTAGTAGTGAGTCTGAAAATATATTTTAGTTCATTATTTGCTTAAAACAAATGATGTCCTAACCAATCAAGTTTCAAAGGCACATATACCCCCATTTTACAGATTAAAATTACAGAGGGTCAGAGGTGGAAGAGGCCCTGGCACCCATATGGGCTAACCCCACATCCTGCCACTGAGCATGACCTGTCTATCACATAGTTCCCTCTGAAGGTACTCGTCACGTTTCACCACCCCTTTTCCATGCTTATTGGTTAGCCTTAACTTCATACAATTCTGAAATGTCTGGTTCCAGCTGACGTGAGAGCCAAAAAGTGGTATCCTCTGATGAAAACCAGGTGATACCAAATTCTTAGCCTAATTGTACAAAGTGAACTCTTCAGTTTCGGTGGTTAATGCACAGTTAGTTGAAGCTGTGAACTGAGCTCTTGGCTGGACAGAGTATTGACATCCTACCACCTGAAAGCTGACCTAACGAAATCAGTTCTCTCCTAACCTCCAGTCTCATTTCCTTCTAGACGTTCCTGAGAGGCATGTTCTCCTCTGCTCACAAATATAAATAGGTTTCCCTGGGTCCCATATTCATAATCTACAACCCCACTACAAAGCCGACTACTGAAATTCATTTGTGTTATGCTAAAAAATGCTCACCTCCCCCATCACCCCCTGGAGTACTGCTCAGCCATGAAGCCAGAGTACTTAGTCTGATTTGAATAAAAGGTATACAGGGCACAACAATGACAATTTGATTTTTATTATTAAAAATGATGTGTTAAATCCTCAAAGAAAATGTTGTTATTGCATTAGTTTAATAAAAAACCTCTCTTTTACTATAATATTTCTTTATTAGAAAAGACAGCCTATGCATATAGCACTTTTGTACCATGGGGGTAGATAGAATTGAGCATCTAAAGGGAATTAATGTACTCTGCAAATATAAATGCATATACAAAAGTAACATTTGCAGACAAATGTTGCTGTAGAGATGTATTCTATAATGCACTAAAAGACTATGTATATATCTGTATATGTATATACACTGCAGTTGGCAATACTTTCTCCCTCCTTTGAAGGGAGATGGCACTAGTTCTATTTCACATTTATGACACTTATCATCTTTACATTGTGTAACTATAAAACCTCTTTCTCCCATCATACAGTAAACACCTTGGGAGGAGAATCTGTACATTTTGTGCTTAGTGGTTAGTTGGGGATATACAGGAATATAGAGCCCTAAGAAAGCATCAAATGCATATTTCTCATTTTTCTGAAAGTGGGAGTCCCATCTTTGCTAAACAGTCAGCAGCAGGCCCTGATGGACCACATGTTAAAAGCCTAACTCACAATAACTCAAGATCTTCTCATACAACCTATTGAAAACGATAAGATAATAAATACCGAAATTTTGTGCCATGCAAACTCCACTTTAGAACAAATATTCCATGCACCCCAAACCTACAGTTTATTAAATGAAACACTTCCCTCACAGACAGGTTTCTTTCTAGTATATATAATAAAACTTCGCTTGTGCCATCTGACACATCAGAATACTGTAAGCATGCAAAACAAAGTTAGTAGGTGCAACAGAGCATTCTTGAAAACAAAGCAGTCTGTGCTTTCTTAACTGCAATCCCCTTGTCCAAGCCACACTTGAGCATGTACCGTGGGGAAACTTAGCCAAAACCAGATTCCTGGCAACTTTACTACTTTTTACCTACCTAATCTATACAACGATAGATGCAATTAAATAAAGAGTCCTGTCTCATTTTCTTCCTTCCCTCCGTATCTCTAGGAAGTCTTAGGTACTGGAATGGGGGATGGTGCACAATCTAAGTCAAAATTTTCTAAACACATTAGCACCAAAAGGCAAAAGCAAATACAGAACTGAACAGGTTCCTTTTGGAAACATTTACCAGTGGTGTTCTCAGCTCTGGGCACATACATGGTTTCTACTAACACCTCAAGTACCTGGCACCATGACTATTGAATTCACGAAGTGCTGGGCCCTGGTTATTCCTAGTTTCCATGAGTATTCTGCAAAACAACTGTTGGCAAACTTCCAAAAAATTTACTAGCTTTGGCTACTTTGTCAAAACATTGGCAAAAATAGTACTTTCAAAAACAAAACAAAACAAAAACATACATTTAGTGCATATTTATATCTCAAATGTATCAAATGCATTCAGATATAAGAAGAAAAGCAGTCTATTAACATATGAGTTGACTCTGTCCTGAAATAATTATAAAACATTATTTTTTCTTGCTGAACATTTTCTGCCTTAGCTTCAATCACCTCCAGGGTCAAAAGCATCTGTTCTTACACAGTACATGCAACATATTACATATTATCATACCACAGTGGGATTAGTGGTTTAAAAGTCTGTTTATTCCTCATACCTCCTTGAAGGAGGGACTGTGTCTTTCTGCTCTATGATAACAGAAATGATTGAGAAAAAAGGAGATATGAGTATGAGTTCTGAAGTTAGAATTGCTGGGTTCAAAACTGGGCTTCAACTGGACAAGGATTAATTAATCTCCTTATGGCACAGTTTCCTCACCTGTAAAAATGAGATAATAATTGCACTTCCCTCATAGGATTCCCTAGAGAGCTTAACAACTGTATCCTATATGTGTTAAATGTTCAATAAGGGTTAGCCCTCATTATAACCCCAGCATAGTCTCTGAATGCTTAATAATTATTTGTTAAATGAATGGATAAAGACAGAACTAACATCAAAGTACATTTCTTATTTTAAATTTGCAACTTCAAATATTCAAGGCCCTCCACTTATATTTTGCTAGATGTCTTCCCATACAGAACACAGAAAATATTTAAAAGAAAATTTTTTAGGAAGTAGAATAATTAAAATTATTTGGGATAGAGGATAATGTAAAAAAAAATTTAATAAATTATCTAAAGTGAAATGAGCATATGGACATTCAGGACAGCACTAAACTAAGATATTCATTTATACTTCAAGGAAGTAAAACCACTTTCCTTCCTTAAGTAACTTTTAAAATCAGCCTTAATCTGCATCATTGTTGAAGCATGGGTCACAATTATTAGTGGATGATAAAATTAATTTAGCATACCATAACTAGTTTTTATAACAAAATGCAATTAAATAGATTAAAAATTACCACAGTGCTTCATACATGTATTGTTTCATGAAGGCTTTTTTTTTCTTTCATGAATAAATATACAGATAGATAGAGATATAGTTGGAAATGAGATACAACTCAAAACAGACAGACATACATATGTGAACAAATGTGTGAGTGTGTCTTTGTGTACTAGTTCATGATGTAAAAATTATTTCTTACTGGGTGTTGTAGTCAGAGAAATTTGAAAGTAAATACTGTTGTCTACAGGAATAATTTTAGGCACAAAACTGGCAGATAGAATTTAAACAACCTTGTAATTTCCAATTGACTTCAAAGTGATTCAGTTATATTTTTCTCACAGAATTTTTGGCCTTTAAACTTAATTCACTTTATTTGAACAAACATGCACTTAACCCCAGGCCAAATGGTCATCATTTCAATCAATGGCAAAAAAAGGAACCATTTATGTATTTTTTAAAGTTACTTTGAATAAGCAAAGGTGAAAAGCATATAAATAATGGAATCTAAAGCTAGTGTTTCCTTATATTTCTTCTATAAAAATTCTACTTTAATTATAAACATCACCCAGGACTTGGAGAAACTAGATAAATAATAAAACTAGGCTTTCCACTAAAAGTGCAGGTCTCTACTGAGACACACTCACTAGAAGTGAAATACCTTATTTAGGACAGAGACCCCCTCATCTGTGTGAAACGAGTCAATCACTCCTTGTTAGAGAATAGTGACAAAAACTTATAAAACCATCATCAAAAGGCAGTCTTTTTGAGTAAAGTAGAAAAACCTGAATTTTCTATAATAGTTCAGCAACTAATTTTTTTTGGCCGGTACGCGGGCCTCTCACTGTTGTGGCCCCTCCCGTTGCGGAGCACAGGCTCCAGACGCACAGGCTCAGCGGCCATGGCTCACGGGCCCAACCGCTCCGCGGCATGTGGGATCTTCCCGGACCGGGGCACGAACCCATGTCCCCTGCATCGGCAGGCGGACGGACTCTCAACCACTGCACCACCAGGGAAGCCCAGCAGCAACTAATTTTTAAGGACTTTGCACACTGATCAGGGATGAAAGGAATAGATAGAAGGAATAGATAGAAGAGTGTGCTGTCATATTTCTTTCCTCTGATTCTTTGGTACAAGTTTTGTGAAGGACGGGGAAAAAGGAGTCTTCATATTTTCTTTTACATAAAATGCTCTATTTCAATTAGATTTAGGAATGGGAATAGGGGTGGTATACGTTTGACAGCTACTGAATCAACATTCTCTTTACCCAGAGCACAAACAGAGACAGCATCTCCCCCACGCTTTTTGGCTGAAATTGCCTAAAAAGTGCTAATTAATGATAGTCTTTATATGTAAGGAGGACTAAATTGAGACCACTATCTAGAGGGCCATCCTTAAGTCACTGAATAACTTTGAGACACTGCTATCCTAGGAGATATTAATATTACTACAATCTTTAAATCTATGAATTCAAGCCAGTGATTCTGAAATGAAAGAGTACCTATTTTATGAAGCTTGCAGGGCCATCTTTTCCTACTTTATTAATTTAACGCTGAAATCAAAAGAGAGTATGTTATTTGCTTCAAAACCCAATAACATGTTCATGCCTGATCTGCAGCATTTCATATTTACAGCTCATCTTTCAGTTGGAGGACTTCCTTTTTCTCACAGGTTTCCTTGTCATTTTATAACCAGCTTACTGGACCATGGAGTCAAGACCCCTGGATTTACATTGTATTCTATTCCTGTATGACTTGCTGAGTGCCTATATCTCTACTGGATATTGAGAAGTAATGACTTGAGACCAGAGGTCAGCTGAGAAAGAATTCTAAATATCTTGGAGGTCAAGTTTTCTACAAATATAAACTGTACATGTAATTAAATCATGCCTACCTTTGGCTAACAATGTATAAATCAAACACAAAGTTAAAAGAGAAGATCCCCCCAACCCTGAAAAAACTAACTGGTGACACACTAAAAGCTCAGACTTCCAAATATTTTGGTTGCTAAAATTTTCATTTTGTTGCTACACATCTCTTCCTAATTGTGCCACTTCGAAATATGTTTAGTAAGCCCTTAGACATTTTTAACCTTAATAATACGGGTGGGCAAATACTATAAAAACAGTGCCAATAAAGCATAAAAGCAAAGTCCATGTCACTTCACACAAAGACATTTTAGATTTCTAGCTGTTGACCTTACTGCCAATTTTTCTGATACATAATTCAATTTAATTTTCCAATCTGTTGAAAACATTCTCTGGTTGCTGAGTGACTTCATGAGCTGTATTTATGACCCTGGCCTTAAGTTTTTTCAAATGATGTGGCTTTGATATGTAAACAGCAGATTCTTTGCAAAGTCTCATAAAAAATAAAAAGTAGGCAAATAAGGACAGGTCAACCAAATGAGTTCCCAAAGGATTTAAAAAATCCTCTTCTCTATCAGATAAAACCAAGATGAACAGCTTTCTCAAAAAAGGCCTTTGACAAAAGGTTGTAAACTGTGTAACTTTGTGACTTTTTCATCAAACTAAAGAAGGAGCAAGACACCAAATTAGAGGCCTTTCTGTTGCAGAAGAATAACACATTTTGCAAAACACACAGGGGCTTCTACTGAAAACATGTTTCTAAGAATTGGCTCAGGAGAGCTACCTGAGACACAAAATGAACCCGAACTTTCTGAGTTATGGCATAATCTGCTAGAGGAAAAAGAAAAATAACTACACTGTGTAAATAACGAATGTGACAAGTCTCGTTTTCAAACAATACAAACCTCTTAATGCCAATTCTTTGTGTATGGATATTTCCTGAATCCCACCTTCAAGGCAAGGGGCTAGTGGTGCAGACAGGGGCAGAGAATCACACCTCATTTCCCTTTGCTGGCACTCTAATGCTCCCATTCACACGTGGCAGGGCATTCGTTCTGATGGATTTAGCCTAGTTTCGATCAAAGCTTCCTCTACTTCATTTAACAGATTTGCTCAGATGGAAGGTCTCAAAGGAGAAATAATGTTAGTAAATGGGGGATTTCTGAACATATGAATATGTAGGTCATTGGATTTTTAAATAAATTAGAGAATAGTTTATCTATTAAGGAAGATTTATTGTACATATTTCATGAAACCATTCTTATTATAGGTCAGTGGACATCCCCTAACCATTCCTGGGCAATATTAAGCCTTGTAAAATAGTCACAAACCTTTTCATATAGTCATAAGCCTCTGATTGATTTTTTTTTAAGTCCATAAAGTGACAGGGGCAAAAGAATGCTTTAGGTTAGGATTCATAATTAAACTGTCAAAATGCAAAGATGTAAACACAGTAAATAGCCAAGCAACTTATTTCATGTCCCTAGGACTGATAAGTGAAAGTGTGCCAACACTAAAATAAATCTGGGATAGAAGCAAGGAAAAATGAATGTGCAAAAAAATAAAACCTGACAGCACTGGTCCTATTACTTCTTACAGCCTAACAGACCCATTTGCATCAGTGACAGAGCACTGGCGATTCGGCAGGGCTGAGAAGCAAAGCTACTCTGAAACTCACATAAATCACATAATTCATCTTTGAGACTCAGTAAGGATGGCTTTAAGTCAAGTTTGAAAGATCTCATAGGGCCTCATAGCCAATGTCTGTTTCTGTCTTATTCCTTCTCTCTCTCTCCCCCATTCTTCTAACCAAACCCCCCCCATATTCAATATCCACAAGTAAATCTGGCTAATATCAATATCATCCCACTGAATTCAGGGGACTCAGTTTAAAATAACAATAGTGATAATATTTTCAAGAGAAAGTAGTACAGTAAAAAATTCTATACAATTCTATATTATTTTCTTAACAACATCTTGCTCATGACTTATGAATACTGATAATATTTTCAAAACAAAGTAGTACAATAAAAACCTCTATACTATTCCCATAACATCATCTTGCCTTAGATTTGTGAAGGTAGTAGGTATAAAATTGAAGATAACTTTTATTCAAACTACTATCCCATGGCATATCCAAAGGCCAATTAGACTAGCAATGACCCTGATCTATAATCTGGGATAAAAAGCACATCCTAAGATAAAGATTTCTGTGCAAGTAATTTATTCAGGAAGTGCTTCTGAGGGAAACTGGTGAAGGAGTGGGAGAAACAGGTCAGAGAAGGGAGGAGATCCAAACAAAGTCCCAGCCTCAGCCTGATCCTGCAGAGAGCTCTGGAGGGGAAGTCACACTTCAGTGCTGTCCCTACGATGGAGGCAAAGAGCTGGGTTTTCACCCTCCTGCACCTATCAGACATTGGTTAAGCATTTCCAGCTCTCTGAAGAACCTAGGGGGCAGGACAGGAATAAAGACACAGACGTAGAGAATGGTCTTGAGGACACGGGAAGGGGGAAGGGTAAGCTGGGACGAAGTGAGAGAGTGGCATGGACTTATATATACTACCAAATGTAAACTAGATAGCTAGTGGGAAGCAGCCGCATAGCACAGGGAGATCAGCTCGGTGCTCTGTGACCACCTAGAGGGGTGGGAGAGGGAGGGTGGGAGGGAGACGCAAGAGGGAGGAGATATGGCAACATATGTATATGTATAGCTGATTCACTCTGTTATACTGCTGAAACTAACACACCATTGTAAAGAAACCATACTCTAATAAAGATATTAAATATATATATATATGGAAATTGAAAAAAAAATAATAATACAGGATACAAGAATATCTGAGATTCATGAAAGAACCTGATAAAATTGATTAAATCCAGTTTATTCTGAAAAAAAAAAGAGACAAATGCACCCCAATGTTCATTGCAGCACTATTTACAATAGCCAGGTCATGGAAGCAACCTAGATGCCCATGGACAGACAAATGGATAAAGAAGATGTGGTACAGCAATCAGAGAAGAAAAAGAAATAAAAGGAATCCAAATTGGAAAAGAAGAAGTAAAGCTGTCACTGTTTGCAGATGACATGATACTATACATAGAGAATCCAAAAGATGCTACCAGAAAACTACTAGAGCTAATCAATGAATTTCGTAAAGTAGCAGGATACAAAATTAATGCACAGAAATCTCTTGCATTCCCATACACTAATGATGAAAAATCTGAAAGTGAAATTAAGAAAACACTCCCATTTACCATTGCAACAAAAAGAATAAAATCTCTAGGAATAAACCTACCTAAGGATACAAAAGACCTGTATGCAGAAAATTATAAGACACTGATGAAAAGAATTAAAGATGATACAAATAGATGGAGAGACACACCATGTCCTTGGATTGGACGAATCAACATTGTGAAAATAACTCTACTACATAAAGCAATCTACAGATTCAATGCAATCCCTATCAAACTACCACTGGAATTTTTCACAGAACTAGAACAAAAAAATTCACAATTTGTATGGAAACACAGAAGACCCCGAATAACCAAAGCAATCTTGAGAAAGAAAAACGGAGCTGGAGGAATCAGGCTCCCTGACTTCAGACTATACTACAAAGCTACAGTAATCAAGACAGTATGGTACTGGCACAAAAACAGAAATATAGCTCAATAGAACAGGATAGAAAGCCCAGAGATAAACCCACACACATATGGTCACCTTATCTTTGATAAAGGAGGCAAGAATATACAATGGAGAAAAGACACCCTCTTCAATAAGTGGTGCTGGGAAAACTGGACAGCTACGTGTAAAAGAATGAAATTAGAACACTCCCTAATACCATACACAAAAAGAAACTCACAGTGGATTAAAGATCTAAATGTAAGGCCAGACAT
Organism: Aethalodelphis obliquidens; assembly: GCF_003676395.1. Classification (NCBI taxonomy): domain Eukaryota; kingdom Metazoa; phylum Chordata; class Mammalia; order Artiodactyla; family Delphinidae; genus Aethalodelphis; species Aethalodelphis obliquidens. Next base: position 35,749,643 of record NW_020837946.1, on the reverse strand, counting down.
CATCAAACTCTTAGAGGAAAACATAGGCAGAACACTCTATGATGTAAATCACAGCAAGATCCTTTTTGACCCACCTCCTAGAGAAATGGAAATAAAAACAAAAATAAACAAATGGAACCTAATGAAACTTCAAAGCTTTTGCACAGCAAAGGAAACCATAAACAAGACGAAAAGACAACCCTCAGAATGGGAGAAAATATTTGCAAATGAAGCAACTGACAAAGGATTAATCTCCAAAACATACAAGCAACTCATGCAGCTCAGTATCAGAAAAACAAACAACCCAATCCATAAATGGGCAGAAGACCTAAATAGACATTTCTCTAAAGAAGATATACAGATTGCCAACAAACACATGAAAGAATGCTCAACATCATTAATTAGAGAAATGCAAATCAAAACTACAATGAGATATCATCTCACATCGGTCAGAATGGCCATCATCAAAAAATCTACAAACAATAAATGCTGGAGAGGATGTGGAGAAAAGGGGACCCTCTTGCAATGTTGGTGGGAATGTAAATTGATACAGCCATTATGGAGAACAGTATGGAGGTTCCTTAAAAAACTAAACATAGAACTACCATACGACCCAGCCATCCCACTACTGGGCATATACCCTGAGAAAACCATAATTCAAAAAGAGTCATGTACCAAAATGTTCACTGCAGCTCTATTTACAATAGCCAGGACATGGAAGCAACCTAAGTGTCCATCAACAGATGAATGGATAAAGAAGATGTGGCACATATATACAATGGAATATTACTCAGCCATAAAAAGGAACAAAATTGGGTCATTTGTAGAGTCTCTAGGATGGACCTAGAGACTGTCATACAGAGTGAAGTAGAAAGAGAAAAACAAGTATCGTATATTAACGTATATATGTGGAATCTAGAAAAATGGTACAAATGATCTGGTTTGCAAGGCAGAAATAGAGACGCAGATGTAGAGAACAAACGTATGGACACCGAGGGGGGAAAGCAGTTCGGTGGGGGGGGTTGAATTGGGAGATTGGGATTGACATGTATACACTAATATGTATAAAATAGATAACTAATAAGAACCTGCTGTATAAAAAATTAAATTAAATTAAATTTGTAAAAAAGAAGTAAATCATGGGGTGGGACAGTGGGGGGGGGGGTGTTGGGGGAGGCGTGAAGCATGGAAAAAAGGGCTGGCTTGTTATTTGCCTCAGCCTCCTCTGGTGTATCACATTACTTTGTGACCACAGGTAACAGAAATGCTTAGAAATGTGTCATAGGATTGCCTGAATATTAATGATCAGGTCAGAAAACATCACGTTTATCTTACTCTTCTCATAGGGTCCCATTTGTCATAAAAGTCTTTAGAGCCATGAAAAGTAGGGCTAACATTTTCTTTCAAAAGTCTAGCAAAGAAGTAAGCGATGGTGCTCCGAGTATATTTTATATAAGGTCAAAAGGAAAAAATAGGCTTCTACCATGCTGATGGCTCAGATAGGATGTGATGCTCTGCTACTCCCTGCATCTAGAATTACATTAGTCTCATGCCCAAGCTGAAGAATCAACATCTTGGCATTACATGATCTCAAACGTGCTGTTTCCCTTGCCTAGAACATGTGACTTAATTTACGTTCTTAGTTTCGACAGTATTAAGAAACCAATATAGAAATGTAAAAAATAATAATAAATAATAAAATCAGATTGGCAAAAGGTTGTCTATCTCTGACTCTGGCAGAAGTCATGACCTTGCCATGAAGTATGGGTAGGGGATCATTTAATCAAACAAATATATTTTATGTTTTTAAAAGACACACGGATTAAGATTAAAATGTATTAAAAAGCAAGTTCTTGGAAATATAGCTCCATTCCCTTAATTATGTTACTTTACAACACCAAATGATATAGTGGCAATAGATCAGACACACAAAGTAATTAATAGTTTTTCTTTGAAGAACTGTTATTTTCAAATGCTATTTATTATGAATTTGAGCTTTTCATCTGGAAGTCTTAAACATGAAAAACTAGACTATTTTTTTTTACAATTCTAGATTCATTTATGAATATCGTGCATGTGATTTTTGTTCTACACACACGCGCGCACACACACACACACACAGAGGAACTAATTGCTAGATTTGTTCTTGGTCTAATCATCAAAAACAAATCCAGGAGCACAAACTATAGGGTGACAAATCAAATTGCTTTTTATTGAATTTGATAATAAATGAATAATAGTTATCACGAACTATTTCTGAAAAATATTCAGTAAACTGAGGATATGCTACATATCAGTAAAACAACTGAGTACAAGACTAATATTGGCCTTAGGTGTCCATCTAAAATCTGATTTTGTTTGCTTTAAGAAAAAAATGTTGAGATTCCTTTCTATCCAAAGATTAACAAGTTATGTTATTATCTATAAAGTTAATTCTTATTTGTTTATTACAGCTGACAAATCATTTTACCACTCATGTGATAAAAAAAAAAAAGCCTACCATTTGGAAAATCCACAGTTGGTTTCATGGGGCATCGTACACCACATTTTCCATTTAACAATGCTGCTGGTGAAACCCAGCTGTCCAACCTTGCTGTTAGTGACTACAGTATATACAGCAGAAACAATCTGTCTGTTGACCTCCAGCTTAAGTTCAAACTATGTCATTCTGTCAATACCATCTACCTTGATTAGGTTGGGCTTTATACACAACAGGTTATGATCCCAGAGGGATGAAAAGCTTTCCCAAATTAAAAGCAGAAATTTAAAAGGAAATACTCATACATTCCTATGCAGTTTCCATTTGATATCCTCAAGACTTGCCCATGAACTCAAGCTCATGTTGATTGAATGTGAATGTTTCTTTCTGGGTGTAGCCATCTTACAAATTTAATGGCAGGAGGAAAATAATAAAATGCGTTCCATGCTTCAATTAGACCTTTTATAACTTGGCACTTGAAAGATGGCAATGCCGAAGAAAAATCATTAATCCCCAAAAATAGGCAAGAAGAGTTGGGCAGGAGAAGACAGACCTCCAGGAGTCTAGGGCCTTGGCACAGCATTTCCTCACACCAACACAGCCCGCCTTTTGTCTAGCCTCATCGTGAGCCTTCTTCTCTCATGCTTCATGCTATTTGGATGAAATGTATACTGTATTTGATTCTAAAATCCAAAGCAATACGACCATGCTCTCAATTTTATCCTTATCCAAAGGAGCGGTATAAATAACCAGCAATAAAATGTTGGCTGGCCTTGAAATGCCTATTCATGCACATGAATGATAGATGAAAGAACACACACACACACACACACACACACACACACACTCACAGAACTGCAAGATACAGACTAAAAGACGCATCCTTCTACTTTGTGTTTTATAATAGTATGCAACAGACTTGCCCCAAAGGATCAGAGTTCTTCATAACCCCAGTTCAGATAACTGTGGACACACAAATGCAGCCCCAGTACTTTGAGTCACAAGAGAATAGTGGTAGAGTGATGTTTGGAACATGTGCAGCCCTCTGTGAACCTCCGAACTCATTTTCAAATGATGTATTGACTCTGTGAATAACAGAATGTATAAGTTAGCTAGGAGTCAAGGGAGCTAGAGATTTCACCCCTCTTGGTCTCCTGCCATACCTAAGCTGTCAGCACCAAACCTCAAACAATCCCACTGCGTTTCTCCCCTGCTCCAACTCCTGCAGTTCCAGCGTGGCTGAAGACTGTTACCAAACCACAGTGGTTGGTTCCATCACTAGTTCATGCTGTTTGACTTCAGCTGAGGCCCCAAACTACCTCACAAATTCTTCTATCTCAAATTGACTCCCTCTCACATCCAAACTGTCAACCCATTTCTGGTCTCCCTTTCAACACCAAATTTTGGAAAGAGTAATTTGCAGCCACTGCTTCTGTATCCTCAAGAGTTAATCCATCCTGAACTCCTAAATTCTCTCTCCTGCCTTCACCACTCTAATGAAATTATACTCTAAAGTTTGCCAAAGATCTCTCCCAACCAATCGCCAAATCTCACGGCACCGTTTCAAGCTTCCCCTTCCCAGACTTAGTTTTCCAGACACGGACAAGTCTCCTTCTGGAAACTCTTTACCCAGGTCCTCTATACTTTTATCAGCATCTCCCTTTTCTTCCACCTCCACCTGCCCCCACCTCTCTGGGCATTTCTCTGTCTCTTTTTCTGGTGTTAGGAGTGCCGGTGGCCTCTCCCCTCCTTCCCCTGTCTCTTTAAATCCCAGGCTCTGTGAATAAACTTCTGATCTCTTTCTCTAACCCTGACAACTCTCCTTAGCACTAAACTGTTATTTTCAATGACTGCTGCACATCTTCACTTAAGAAGTCTGCTAGCACTTCAAAGTCAAAATAGCCCAATCCAAAATAATCACTTTAACCTTACTCCAACCATCTCTTTCAATGCCCTCCTTGATTCTCTAAATAATTTCACTATATTCTTAGTCACCAGGCTCAAACCTTGGTGTTACCTCCACTCCAGGCAGTTGCACTGTCAACTTTACTCTCACAGTGCTTTTTGACTGTACCGTCTACTCCATCGCTGTCAGTCTTGTTCAAAACTTCTACACATTTCAGCTGGACGCTTAAGGCGGCTTCCTAAATGATATCCCTAACCCTCTTGCGATCATTAAGGGGAAGAAAGTCTTCCTAAGATCCAATTCTGATCACTGGATTATAGCATATTCCTAATAAAACCTTCAGTGTTTCCAGTGCTTATTAAATAGAGTTCAAAGTTCTTAGCATGGCCCCAAGACCTTTTCAGATCTGTTCCCTCCACCTTTAGTTTTATTATCTAGCTTTGCTATCAACTACCAACTACTCCTGCCTTTTGCTGAATCAACACTTTTCTTGTGCATTTTTTTTTAGCCTAAAATACCCTTCTTCTCCGTGTTTTCCTGTTAAATTTTATTTACCCTTCAAGGTCTAACTGCCCAGCAACCTCATACTCAAATCAGTTGTTCACATATGTGCTCACCCATGGTCTTTTTCACCTTTGCATCTGCACAGAGCTTGGCTTCTTGCCTTGCATTTAGTAGGGTGGCTAACTTAAACCGACCGTCCTCCTGAAGACTTACCACACTCGCTCTACTGACAGTTAATGACTCCTCATGAACAGCCCCTGTAATCGCTGCGCACATTGTCCTGCATTATTCACCTTACTTCACATATTACTCGAATTATCTGGGTACATTTTTTTTTTCACTACCAGGTTGGTTAGCTCCTTAAGATTAGGCACTTTTCCTTTTTTGTTACTCATACAGTTGGTCCTCTGTATCTGCGGATGTGAAACCCACAGATACGAAGGACCAACTGTACTGCACCATTTTATATAAGGGACTTGAGCACCTGTGGAGTTTGGTATTCGTGGGGGGTTCCTGGAACCAATCCCGTGCACACACCAGAGGGACAACAGTATAAGAGCTAGATTACTAGTTCTCAAAGTGGGACCCAGACCAGCAGTATCAGCATCACCTGGGACCTTGTTAGACATGCAAACTTCTGGGTCCCACCCTAGACCTGGTGAATCAGAAACTCTGGGAAGAGGCCCAGCAATCTGTGTTTTAACTGCCTTAAAACATTGTGATTCTGATGCACACTCACGTTTAGCACTGGTGGGAAAGAACTTAATTATAAGCAGCCCTCAATAAAATAAGATATAAATAAATAAACTGTTTACTGTCTTATCATTTAATATTATTTTGGCATATAATTCCCTCAAAACATTAAAAATATGAGTAATCTATCCATTTTTACTTCATCAATATCTTAAATCTAACTTGTACATTTTGAAGGGTTTATTAAAAAATTATAGAAATGATGACATATAGTGATATTCTTTCTATAAAGTTCAAAGACAAGGTAAATAATAGATTGTTTGGGCATGAACAGTTCTAGAACTAGTTTTTTTAAAAAACAAGGAATGATAAGCACAAAATTCAAGATCAGGGTTACGTCTGGGGAAAAGCAAATGAAAAAAAGAGAGGAGAGGAGGAACACACAAAGAGACCCAGGTCATTGGTAACATTTCAGGTCCTGAGTTGGGTGGTGGGTTCACAGACATTCGTTACATTACTGAAATTGATTAATTAATATGGCCAAGTATGGATCAATGGTGATAGTATTTCATGAACTAAGGATTATTAATTAATCTAATTCTACATGCTCTGAGATCCATAAAAAAAATTTTAAAGAGATAAGAAAGAACTAATACTTGCCACAATCTGTCCTTAGTATTATTCTGAATCACCAATTATGACGTTCATTGCTAACGGTACCTGTGTGCGATTGAATGCCACTCTTGCAAAGACAGCTTGGGACACACTGGCCCTCTTCAGCTCATCTCTGACTTGCTGGTAGATATCTGGAGATACTTCCACAGAAGAGTTGGTTGGCTCCGGCTTAACTGCTCTGGGAATGGGTGGATGGTTCAGAAACTGCTGGTTGATGGCTTGAGGATGCTGGTGAGCCAGGAGCCGGCTAACGGCAATCTGTTGGTTTATCAGATGGGCCATGGCGATTTGTTGCCTGACAAGTTGTGGACTGAGCTGGGGAGAAAGAAGACCAGGGCTCATGATGGGCTGTAACGCGGGCACTTGGTTTCGGATTGGAGTACTGTGGTGGATTTGGCTATGTGGAGACTGTTCGCTGGTTTTCCCCAGGGATGCCAGCTGGTTCATATTTGGTAAATGCATTGGACGCTGGCCCAGAACACAATAGTCTGAAAGGTTTTCTCGTTCCACTCTTTCCACTGTTAAAAGATAAAAATGATAATTCATCATTATCGACATTGGCATAATTTGTTTCTGATACACGTAGTATTAAATTATATTTCTGGTATATTAATGACGTAGACGTTTTTCATACAAAGCTGGAAGCCCCAGAGTAAAAGTGAGTTATCCTTTCCTGGAAAATGTTACAATAATAGATTTTTCCATAGGTTATGGTATGAAAGTAAAACTATTTGCCACTTCAATTTTCTTTAATTCCTAAAACTAGGCATTTTATTAAATAGCCAAGACAGAAACCACTAACCATTACAAATTCTAAATCCTCTCATATTCCCAAGCTGTATCATCTCCCTCTGTGACAAAAGCACCAGCTGTTTTCATCTTCTGTAGTTTGTGGTTAATGGTGTAGTTCATGGTTATCAGGAAATGACAAGGACAACGTCTCCTGTCAAAGTAACTGCTACCTCCCAATAAAAATCTCACATAAATACTATTTTACAGCTATGGAAATATTTATACAAACTGTCTGTCACATAGTATATCCTTTCATCTCCTCACCTGTTGTCTTTTTTATAGGAATATGTCTTTAAGAAATGGATATTTTAATGATTGTGATCTGCACTAGGATAAGAAAAAAGTCTCACAAAATTAATAACATCGCCTTGATTTGCCATTAAATAAAATTCTCCCTTTCTCCAGGTTATCTATCTTTTATGTTTTGTTGAACTTTAGTAAAGATTTAAGGAATAACCTTGAAAGGGAGAAAAAAAGAAAGTATCATATATGTTCATACATGAGGCAGATTCTTTTCTTCCCTCAAGAATATGCCTCAGGAAAGAGTCACATCAGAGTCAAATCCTTACCTAAAACTTTGTATTACATTATTATGTAAAGCAAAGGTTTGTTTGGGGAAAACACATTAGGCTGAAACAACCTCTATCCTTACTAGCTTTAAATGCTTATGGATGTAATCTAACAAAATCTGTGTTTTAAAGTAAAAATTCCTCATAGATTTAGTAATTTTTTCCTACAGCTGAAAGTGTTTGATATGATAATGCAAAAGCGTATTAATATAATGTTAAAGAACACTACTTGGAGTGGTTACATGCTGGAGAGCAGAAAAGTATTCACCTATAAGACAAATTTTTAAAATAACTGCCCCCCTTATATGCAAATAGCGCTTGTAAATTGGTATATGGTTTACAGCGACAGAATCATATTTGATCAAAAAAGTGCTGAGTCTCAAAAAATTTAGGAAATTATGTGTGCTGGAAAACTAGTTGAGATGACTCAAAGTGATGACAAAGTCACTAGAACCAAACCACATGCAAAAAATTTGAATAAAATCAACCAATGAACTATAAAGCCAAGGAAAGTGATATTTCTAAATTAATATTTTATGTAATATGTGATTTTCAAGTACATATGTGGAAGTAAATTAATACATTAACCATATGTAAATAGATATCTGATCATTTTATCTATATTTCTAAAGGTTTTATATATTTAAAACTTCTCATTGGTAATATAGATAAACATCCACATCTTGGGAGCACCTTATATTCAGACATATCCAGTATTTCTTCCTGCTTTTTAAAAAAACTGAGTGATTGCTTAACTTTCCTATGAACCCCTAAATAAGTCAAAAGTTTACCTCAAACTTCTTTAGGAGTTCAATTTCCAACCTAATCCTTTCAATGTAATTCATATAGTTTGTATTCAACTTTCCTTCATAAGGTTCAAGGTGAACAAATTATTTTAATCTTATTCTCTAAAGGCAAACGTTTTTCATTCATTGTATTAATTAAACTTTAAGGTATACAATCTGGAAAACCAAACCAAGCAAATGGTTAAGAGCCTTCAAACAAGGTAATCGAACACAGTTTTCATAGAACAGAAGTTACTATTGTAAGTTCCTTATTGAAAGAAGTAAAGAGACCACGGACTGCTTCCAGAGTAAAGTCATACTTTATAGGCAGAAATATTTGCCCTCAGGTAGACATTTGATTTGCTTTTGTTCGTTTGTTTGCTTTTTAATTCAGCCAAAATAAAGGCAAATTCAAGTAGCAAAAATTATGTTCTCGGGTACTTAAGAAGCAGACGGTTTATCCATTTCTTTTTCTACTTAAAAAGCATAGAAACACCCTCTTAATGCATACATTCTTTGATCAAAAGCCAATTTTCCAAAATGTCAGTATTTTCATCTTTCAATGACTTAATTACATTTGAGTTACTTTCTTAAGATACATCTAAATCCCGTCATTAATAAAAAAACAAATGTCAGAGCTCCATGAAACCTCTATGAAATTGGTGCCGTAAGAATCAGAATAACGTCAGTCCACAGTCCTTTAAGATTATACATAATAATTCTCCTTTTCCTTATGAGTTCCCAGAGCATTAGAGTCTCATATAGTTAAGAACAGTAACTATGGAAGCATCCTTAGAGACATGTGGTAACACCATGAAGTATTAACTGATTAGTAAGCCATAATGAAGGCATTGCAAATGCAAATGTCTACACATGCAGGTAGAGCACAACAGCCAGAGAAGCCAGCAGCAGAGATACTAGGAGGAGAGAGAGAAACCCTGCCCACTCCAAACAAAGCAGCCACTAACTTGATTCAGCCAGTTGTCTTTCTCATATTGTCATTTCTTTTTTTTTTTTT